>NW_027478327.1:0-27981 GCF_051020975.1 Osmia lignaria lignaria | reverse complement strand
GAAAACGCACAACCTTGCACGATTTTGCTCCGCTTGTGTCGTTCTGACCTATATCGAACCCAAATGGCACATTTCCGTCGAGACTTTGACGATATCAGTGACGGCTTAACAATTATAGCCCGATTTGGCTCATTTGTCGCTGAAAACGCACTCCCTTGTACGATTTTGCTCCGGTTTGTGTCGTTCTGACCTATATCGGACCCAAACAGCACATGTCCGTCGACAGTTTGACGATATCAGTGACGGTTCCACATTTACAGCCCGATTTGACACATTTCTCGCGGAAAACGCACTCCCTTGCACGATTTTGCTCGGGTTTGTGTCGTTTTGCACTATTTCGGACCCAAATAGCTCATTTCCGTCGAGAGTTTGTCGATATCAGTGACGGTTTAACAATTATAGCCCGATTTGACCCATTTTTCGCTGAAAACGCACTCCCTTGTACAATTCTGCTCCGGTTTGTGTCGTTTTGCACTATTTCGGACCCAAATAGCACATTTCCGTCGAGAGTTTGACGATATCAGTGACGGTTTAACAATTATAGCCCGATTTGACCCATTTTTCGCTGAAAACGCACTCCCTTGTACGATTCAGCTCCGGTTTGTGTCGTTTTGCACTATTTCGGACCCAAATAGCACATTTCCCTCGAGAGTTTGACGATATCAGTGACGGTTGAACAATTACAGCCGCATTTGTCCCTTTCTCGCTGAAAACGCACTCTCCCTTGCACGATTTTGCTCGGTTTGGGTCGTTTTGCACTATATCGTACAGAAATAGCACATTTCCGTCGAGAGTTTGACGATATCAGTGACGGTTCAACATTTACAGCCCGATTTGACACATTTCTCGCGGAAAACACACTCCTTGCACGATTTTGCTCCGGTTTGTGTCGTTTTGCACTACTTCGGACCCAAATAGCTCATTTCCGTCGAGAGTTTGACGATATCAGTGACGTCTTAACAATTATAGCCCGATTTGGCTCATTTCTCGCTGAAAACGCACTCCCTTGTACGATTTGCTCCGGTTTGTGTCGTTCTGACCTATATCGGACCCAAATAGCACATGTCCGTCGGCAGTTTGACGATATCAGTGACGGTTCCACATTTACAGCCCGATTTGACACATTTCTCGCTGAAAACGCACTCCCTTGCACGATTTTGCTGCGGTTTGTGGCGTTCTGCACTATTTCGGACCCAAATAGCACATCTCCGTCGAGAGTTGACGATATCAGTGACGGTTTAATAATTACACCCCGATTTAACACATTTCTCGCTGTAAACGCACTCCCTTGCACGATTTTTGCTCCGGTTTGTGTCGTTTTGCACTACTTCGGACCCAAATAGCTCATTTCCGTCGAGAGTTTGACGATATCAGTGACGGCTTAACAATTATAGCCCGATTTGGCTCATTTGTCGCTGAAAACGCACTCCTTGTACGATTTTGCTCCGGTTTGTGTCGTTCTGACCTATATCGGACCCAAATAGCACACGTCGTCGACAGTTTGACGATATCAGTGACGGTTCCACATTTACAGCCCGATTTGACACATTTCTCGCGGAAAACGCACTCCCTTGCACGATTTTGCTCGGGTTTGTGTCGTTTTGCACTATTTCGGACCCAAATAGCTCATTTCCGTCGAGAGTTTGACGATATCAGTGACGGTTTAACAATTATAGCCCGATTTGACCCATTTTTCGCTGAAAACGCACTCCCTTCTACGATTCTGCTCCGGTTTGTGTCGTTTTTGCACTATTTCGGACCCAAATAGCACATTTCCGTCGAGAGTTTGACGATATCAGTGACGGTTTAACAATTATAGCCCGATTTGACCCATTTTTCGCTGAAAACGCACTCCCTTGTACGATTCTGCTCCGGTTTTGTGTCGTTTTGCACTATTTCGGACCCAAATAGCACATTTCCGTCGAGAGTTTGACGATATCAGTGACGGTTTAACAATTACAGCCGCATTTGACCCTTTTCTCGCTGAAAACGCACTCCCTTGCACGATTTTGCTCCGGTTTGGGCCGTTCTGCACTATATCGTACAGAAATAGCACATTTCCGTCGAGAGTTTGACGATATCAGCGACGGTTCAACAATTACACCCCGATTTGACCCATTTCTCGCTGAAAACGCACTCCCTTGTACGATTTTGCTCCGGTTTGTGTTGTTCTGTACTATATCGGACCCAAATAGCACATTTCCGTCGAGACTTTGACGATATCAGTGACGGTTTAACAACTACAACCCGATTTGCCCCATTTCTCGCTGAAACGCACTCCCTTGTACGATTTGCTCCGGTTTGTGTCGTTTTGCACTATTTCGGACCCAAATAGCTTATTTCCTTCGAGAGGTTGACGATATCAGTGACGGTTTAACAATTACAGCCTGATTTGACCCATTTCTCGCTGAAAACGCACTCCCTTGCACGATTTTGCTCCGGTTTGTGTCGTTCTGACCAATATCCTAACCAAATAGCACATTTCCGTCGAGAAATGACGGTAACAGTGACGGTTTAACAATTATGGAAAGACCCATTTGACACATTCTCGCTGAAAACGCTCTCCCTTGCACGATTTGCCCCCGTTTTGTCGTTCTGCACTATATCGTACCCAAATAGCACACTTCCGTCGAGAAATGACGATATCAGTGACGGTTTTACAATTACAGCCCGATTTGTCCCATTTCTCGCTGAAAACGCACTTCCTTGAACGATTTTGCTTCGGTTTGTGTTGTTCTGCACTATATCGGACCCGAATAGCACATTTCCGTCGAGACTTTGACGATATCAGTGACGGTTTAACAATTACAGCCCGATTTGACAAATTTCTCGCTGAAAACACACTCCCTTGCACGATTTTGCTCCGGTTTGTGTCGTTCTGCACTATATCGTACCCAAATAGCACATTTCCGTCGAGAAATGTCGATATCAGTGGCGGTTTAACAATTACAGCCCGAATTTGACCCATTTCTCGCTGAAAACGCACTCCCTTGCACGATTTTGCTCCCGTTTGTGTCGTTCTGCACTATATCGGACCCAAATAGGACATTTCCGTCGAGAGTATGACGATATCAGTGTCGGTTTAACAATTACAGCCCGATTTGGCACATTTCTCGCTGAAAACATACTCCCTTGCACGATTTGGCTCCGGTTTGTGTCGTTCTGCACTATATCGTACCCAAATAGCACATTTCCGTCGAGAAATGACGATATCAGTGGCGGTTAGCAATTACAGCCCGATTTGACCCATTTCTCGCTGAAGACGCACTCCCTTGCACGATTTTGCTCCGGTTTGGGTCGTTTTGCACCACTTCGGATCCAAATAGCACATTTCCGTCGAGAGTTTGACGATATCAGCCACGGTTCAACAATTACAGCCCGGTTTGACCCATTCCTCGCTGAAAACGCACTCCCTTGTACGATTTTGCACCGGTTTGGGTCGTTCTGACCTATATCGGACCCAAATAGCACATTTCCGTCGACAGTTGGCGATATCAGTGACGGTTTAACAATTACAGCCCGATTTGACCCATTTCTCGCTGTAAACGCACTTCCTTGCACGATTCGCTTCGGTTTGTCTCGTTCTGCACTATATTGGACCCAAATAGGACATTTCCGTCGAGAGTTTGTCGATATCAGTGTCGGTTTAACAATTACAGCCTGATTTCACGCATTTCTCGCTGAAAACGCACTCCCTTGCACGATTTTGCTCCGGTTTTTGTTGCTCTGCACTATATCGGACCCAAATAGCACATTTCCGTCGACAGTCTGACGATATCAGTGACGGTTCAACATTTACAGCCCGATTTGACACATTTCTCGCGGAAAACACACTCCCTTGCACGATTTTGCTCCGGTTTGTGTCGTTTTGCACTACTTCGGACCCAAATAGCTCATTTCCGTCGAGAGTTGACGATATCAGTGACGGCTTAACAATTATAGCCCGATTTGGCTCATTTCTCGCTGAAAACGCACTCCCCTTGTACGATTTTGCTCCGGTTTGTGTCGTTCTGACCTATATCGGACCCAAATAGCACATGTCCGTCGACAGTTTGACGATATCAGTGACGGTTCCACATTTACAGCCCGATTTGACACATTTCTCGCTGAAAACGCACTCCCTTGCACGATTTTGCTGCGGTTTGTGGCGTTCTGCACCATTTCGGACCCAAATAGCACATCTCCGTCGAGAGTTTGACGATATCAGTGACGGTTTAATAATTACACCCCGATTTAACACATTTCTCGCTGTAAACGCACTTCCTTGAACGATTTTGCTGCGGTTTGTGTTTGGTCTGCACTATATCGGACCCAAATAGCACACTTCCGTCGAGACTTTGACGATACCAGTGACGGTTTAACAATTACAGCCCGATTTGGCTCATTTGTCGCTGAAAACGCACTCCCTTGTACGATTTTGCTCCGGTTTGTGTCGTTCTGACCTATATCGGACCCAAATAGCACATGTCCGTCGACAGTTTGACGATATCAGTGACGGTTCCACATTTACAGCCCGATTTGACACATTTCTCGCGGAAAACGCACTCCCTTGCACGATTTTGCTCGGGTTTGTGTCGTTTTGCACTATTTCGGACCCAAATAGCTCATTTCCGTCGAGAGTTTGACGATATCAGTGACGGTTTAACAATTATAGCCCGATTTGACCCATTTTTCGCTGAAAACGCACTCCCCTTGTACAATTCTGCTCCGGTTTGTGTCCGTTTTGCACTATTTCGGACCCAAATAGCACATTTCCGTCGAGAGTTTGACGATATCAGTGACGGTTTAACAATTACAGCCGCATTTGGACCCTTTTCTCGCTGAAAACGCACTCCCTTGCACGATTTTGCTCCGGTTTGGGTCGTTCTGCACTATATCGGTACAGAAATAGCACATTTCCGTCGAGAGTTTGACGATATCAGTGACGGTTCAACATTTACAGCCCGATTTGACACATTTCTCGCGGAAAACACACTCCCTTGCACGATTTTGCTCCGGTTTGTGTCGTTTTGCACTACTTCGGACCCAAATAGCTCATTTCCGTCGAGAGTTTGACGATATCAGTGACGGCTTAACAATTATAGCCCGATTTGGCTCATTCTCGCTGAAAACGCACTCCCTTGTACGATTTTGCTCCGTTTGTGTCGTTCTGACCTATATCGGACCCAAATAGCACATGTCCGTCGACAGTTTGACGATATCAGTGACGGTTCCACATTTACAGCCCGATTTGACACATTTCTCGCTGAAAACGCACCTCCCTTGCTCGATTTTGCTGCGGTTTGTGGCGTTCTGCACTATTTCGGACCCAAATAGCACATCTCCGTCGAGAGTTTGACGATATCAGTGACGGTTTAATAATTACACCCGATTTAACACATTTCTCGCTGTAAACGCACTTCCTTGAACGATTTTGCTGCGGTTTGTGTTGGTCTGCACTATATCGGACCCAAATAGCACACTTCCGTCGAGACTTTGACGATATCAGTGACGGTTTAACAATTACAGCCCGATTTGGCTCATTTCTCGCTGAAAACGCACTCCCTTGTACGATTTTGCTCCGGTTTGTGTCGTTCTGACCTATATCGGACCCAAATAGCACATGTCCGTCGACAGTTTGACGATATCAGTGACGGTTCCACATTTACAGCCCGATTGACACATTTCTCGCTGAAAACGCCCTCCCTTGTACGATTTTGCTCCGGTTTGTGTTGTTCTGCACTATATCGTACCCAAATAGCACACTTCCGTCGAGAAATGACGATATCAGTGGCGGTTTAGCAATTACAGCCCGATTTGACCCATTTCTCGCTGAAGACGCACTCCCTTGCACGATTTTGCTCCGGTTTGGGTCGTTTTGCACCACTTCAGATCCAAATAGCACATTTCCGTCGAGAGTTTGACGATATCAGTGTCGGTTTATCAATTACAGCCTGATTTCACGCATTTCTCGCTGAAAACGCGCTGCCCTTGCACGATTTTGCTCCGGTTTGAGTCGTTCTGCACTACATCGGACCCAAATAGCTCATTTCCTTCGAGAGTTTGACGATATCAGTGACGGTTTAACAATTACAGCCCGATTTGAACCCATTCCTCGCTGAAAACGCACTCCCTTGTACGATTTTGGTCCGGTTTGTGTCGTTCTGACCTATATCAGACCCAATAGCACATTTCCGTCGAGAGTTTGACGATATCAACGACGGTTCAACAACTACAGCCCTATTTGAACCATTTCTCGTTGTAAACGCACTTCCTTGCACGATTTAGCTTCGGTTTGTCTCGTTCTGCACTATATTGGACCCAAATAGGACATTTCCGTCGAGAGTTTGTAGATATCAGTGTCGGTTCAACATTTACAGCCCGATTTGACACATTTCTCGCGGAAAAACGCACTCCCTTGCACGATTTTGCTCCGGTTTGTGTCGTTTTGCACTACTTCGGACCCAAATAGCTCATTTCCGTCGAGAGTTTGACGATATCAGTGACGGTTTAACAATTACAGCCGCATTTGACCCTTTTCTCGCTGAAAACGCACTCCCTTGCACGATTTTGCTCCGGTTTGGGTCGTTCTGCACTATATCGTACAGAAATAGCACATTTCCGTCGAGAGTTTGACGATATCAGCGACGGTTCAACAATTACACCCCAATTTGACCCATTTCTCGCTGAAAACGCACTCCCTTGTACGATTTTGCTCCGGTTTGTGTTGTTCTGTACTATATCGGACCCAAATAGCACATTTCCGTCGAGACTTTGACGATATCAGTGACGGTTTAACAACTACAACCCGATTAGCCCCATTTCTCGCTGAAAACGCACTCCCTTGTACGATTTTGCTCCGGTTTGTGTCGTTTTGCACTACTTCGGACCCAAATAGCTCATTTCCGTCGAGAGTTTGACGATATCAGTGACGCTTAACAATTATAGCCCGATTTGGCTCATTTCTCGCTGAAAACGCAATCCCTTGTACGATTTTGCTCCGGTTTGGGTCGTTCTGACCTATATCGGACCCAAATAGCACATTTCCGTCGACAGTTTGACGATATCAGAGACGGTTGAACAATTACAGCCTGATTTGACCCATTTCTCGCTGAAAACGCACTCCCTCGCACGATTTTGCTCCGGTTTGTGCTGTTCTGCACTATATCGGACCCAAATAGCACATATCCGTCGAGAGGTTGACGATATCAGTGACGGTTTTATAATTACAGCCCGATTGGAACATTTCTCGCTGAAAACGCACTCCCTTGCACGATTTTGCTGCGGTTTGTGGCGTTCTGCACTATTTCGGACCCAAATAGCACATTTCCGTCGAGAGTTTGACGATATCAGTGTCGGTTTAACAATTACAGCCTGATTTCACGCATTTCTCGCTGAAAACGCACTCCCTTGCACGATTTTGCTCCGGTTTGAGTCGTTCTGCACTACATCGGACCCAATAGCTCATTTCCTTCGAGAGTTGACGATATCAGTGACGGTTTAACAATTACAGCCCGATTTGACCCATTTTTCGCCGAAAACGCACTCCCTTGTACGATTTTGCTCCGGTTTCTGTTTTTCTGCACTATATCGGACCCAGATAGCACATTTCCGTCGAAACTTTGACGATATCAGTGACAGTTTAACAACTACAGCCCGATTTGCCCCATTTCTCGCTGAAAACGCACTCCTTGTTCGATTTTGCTCCGGCTTGTGTCATTTTGCACTATTTCGGACCCAAATAGCTTATTTCCTTCGAGAGGTTAACGATATCAGTGACGGTTTATCAATTACAGCCCGATTTGACCCCATTTCTCGCTGTAAACGCACTTCCTTGCACGATTTCGCTTCGGTTTGTCTCGTTCTGCACTATATCGGACCCAAATAGGACATTTCCGTCGAGAGTTTGACGATATCAGTGACGGTTTAACAATTACAGCCCGATTTGACCCATTCCTCGCTGAAAACGCACTCCCTTGTACGATTTTGGTCCGGTTTGTGTTGTTCTGCACTATATCGGACCCAAATAGGACATTTTCGTCGAGAGTTTGACGATATCAGTGTCGGTTTAACAATTACGGCCTGATTTGACCCATTTCTCGCTGAAAACGCACTCCCTTGCACGATTTTGCTCCGGTTTGGGTCGCTTTGCACTACTTCGGACCCAAATAGCACATTTCCGTCGAGAGTTTGACGATATCAGCCACGGTTCAACAATTACAGCCCGATTTGACCCATTTCTCGCTGAAAACGCACTGCCTTGCACGATTTTGCTCCGGTTTGTGTTGTTCTGCACTATATCGGACACAAATAGCACATTTCCGTCGAGACTTTGACGACATCAGTGACGGTTTAACAATTACAGCCCGATTTGACCCATTTCTCGCTGAAAACGCACTCCCTTGCACGATTTTTGCTCTGGTTTGTGTCGTTCTGCACTATATCGTACCCAAATAGCACATTTCCGTCGAGAAATGACGATATCAGTGACGGTTTAACAATTACAGCCCGATTTTGCTCCGGTTTGGGTCGTTTTGCACTACTTCGGAACCAAACAGCACATTTCCGTCGAGAAATGACGATATCAGTGGCGGTTTAGCAATTACAGCCCGATTTGACCATTTCTCGCTGAAGACGCACTCCCTTGCGCGATTTTGCTCCGGTTCGGGTCGTTTTGCACCACTTCGGACCCAAATAGCACATTTCCGTCGAGAGTTTGACGATATCAGCCACGGTTCAACAATTACAGCCCGATTTGGCCCATTCCTCGCTGAAAACGCACTCCCTTGTACGATTTTGCTCCGGTTTGGTCGTTCTGACCTATATCGGACCCAAATAGCACATTTCCGTCGACAGTTTGACGATATCAGTGACGGTTTAACAATTACAGCCCGATTTGACACAT
The DNA here is from genome assembly GCF_051020975.1 of Osmia lignaria lignaria. Classification (NCBI taxonomy): domain Eukaryota; kingdom Metazoa; phylum Arthropoda; class Insecta; order Hymenoptera; family Megachilidae; genus Osmia; species Osmia lignaria. The sequence continues at coordinate 19,097 of NW_027478327.1, read as the reverse complement.
TTCTCGCTGTAAACGCACTTCCTTGCACGATTTTGCTCCGGTTTGTGCTGTTCTGCACTATATCGGACACAAATAGCACATATCCGTCGAGAGGTTGACGATATCAGTGACGGTTTTATAATTACAGCCCGATTTGACACATTTCTCGCTGAAAACGCATTCCCTTGCACGATTTTGCTGCGGTTTGTGGCGTTCTGCACTATTTCGGACCCAAATAGCACATTTCCGTCGAGAGTTTGACGATATCAGTGTCGGTTTAACAATTACAGCCTGATTTCACGCATTTCTCGCTGAAAACGCACTCCCTTGCACGATTTTGCTCCGGTTTGAGTCGTTCTGCACTACATCGGACCCAAATAGCTCATTTCCTTCGAGAGTTTGACGATATCAGTGACGGTTTAACAATTACAGCCCGATTTGACCCAGTTTTCGCTGAAAACGCACTCCCTTGTACGATTTTGCTCCGGTTTCTGTTGTTCTGCACTATATCGGACCGAAATAGCACATTTCCGTCGAGACTTTGACGATATCAGTGACGGTTTAACAACTACAGCCCGATTTTGCCCCCATTTCTCGCTGAAAACGCACTCCCTTGTTCGATTTTGCTCCGGTTTGTGTCATTTTGCACTATTTCGGACCCAAATAGCTTATTTCCTTCGAGAGGTTAACGATATCAGTGACGGTTTAACAATTACAGGCCGATTTGACCCATTTCTCGCTGAAAACGCTCTCCCTTGCACGATTGTGCTCCGGTTTGGGTCGTTTTGCACTACTTCGGACCCAAATAGCACATTTCCGTCGAGAGTTCGACGATATCTGTCACGGTTCAACAATTGCAGCTCGATTTGACCCATTCCTCCCTGAAAACGCAATCCCTTGTACGATTTTGCTCCGGTTTGGGTCGTTCTGACCTATATCGGACCCAAATAGCACATTTCCGTCGACAGTTTGACGATATCAGAGACGGTTGAACAATTACAGTCTGATTTGACCCATTTCTCGCTGAAAACGCACTCCCTCGCACGATTTTGCTCCGGTTTGTGCTGTTCTGCACTATATCGGACCCCAAATAGCACATATCCGTCGAGAGGTTGACGATATCAGTGACGGTTTTATAATTACAGCCCGATTTGACACATTTCTCGCTGAAAACGCACTCCCTTGCACGATTTTGCTGCGGTTTGTGGCGCTCTGCACTATTTCGGACCAAATAGCACATTTCCGTCGAGAAATGACGTATCAGTGACGGTTAACAATTACAGCCCGATTGACACATTTCTCGCTGAAAACGCTCTCCCTTGCACGATTTTGCTCCGGTTTGTGTCGTTCTGCACTATATCGTACCCAAATAGCACACTTCCGTCGAGAAATGACGATATCAGTGACGGTTTAACAATTACAGCCCGAATTTTGCTCCGGTTTGGGTCGTTTTGCACTACTTCGGAACCAAACAGCACATTTCCGTCGAGAAATGACGATATCAGTGGCGGTTTAGCAATTACAGCCCGATTTGACCCATTTCTCGCTGAAGACGCACTCCCTTGCGCGATTTTGCTCCGGTTTGGGTCGTTTTGCACCACTTCGGATCCAAATAGCACATTTCCGTCGAGAGTTTGACGATATCAGCCACGGTTCAACAATTACAGCCCGATTTGGCCCATTCCTCGCTGAAAACGCACTCCCTTGTACGATTTTGCTCCGGTTTGGGTCGTTCTGACCTATATCGGACCCAAATAGCACATTTCCGTCGACAGTTTGACGATATCAGTGACGGTTTAACAATTACAGCCCGATTTGACCCATTTCTCGCTGTAAACGCACTTCCTTGCACGATTTCGCTTCGGTTTGTCTCGTTCTGCACTATATCGGACCCAAATAGGACATTTCCGTCGAGAGTTTGACGATATCAGTGACGGTTTAACAATTACAGCCCGATTTGACCCATTCCTCGCTGAAAACGCACTCCCTTGTACGATTTTGGTCCGGTTTGTGTCGTTCTGACCTATATCGGACCCAGATAGCACATTTCCGTCGAGAGTTTGACGATATCAACGACGGTTCAACAACTACAGCCCGATTTGAAACATTTCTCGCCGTAAACGCACTTCCTTGCACGATTTAGCTTCGTTTTGTCTCGTTCTGCACTATATCGGACCCAAATAGGACATTTCCGTCGAGAGTTTGTCTATATCAGGGTCGGTTTAACAATTACAGCCTGATTTCACGCATTTCTCGCTGAAAACGCACTCCCTTGCACGATTTTGCTCCGGTTTGCGTCGTTCTGCACTACATCGGACCCAAATAGCTCATTTCCTTCGAGAGTTTGACGATATCAGTGACGGTTTAACAATTAGAGCCCGATTTGACCCATTTCTCGCTGAAAACGCACTCCCTTGTACGATTTTGCTCCGGTTTGTGTTGTTCTGCACTATATCGGACCCAAATAGCACATTTCCGTCGAGACTTTGACGATATCAGTGACGGTTTAACAACTACAGCCCGGTTTGCCCCATTTCTCGCTGTAACGCATTCCCTTGTACGATTTTGCTCCGGTTTGTGTCGTTTTGCACTATTTCGGACCCAAATAGCTTATTTCCTTCGAGAGGTTGACGATATCAGCCACGGTTCAACAATTACAGCCCGATTTGACCCATTCCTCGCTGAAAACGCACTCCCTTGTACGATTTCGCTTCGGTTTGTCTCGTTCTGCACTATATCGGACCCAAATAGGACATTTCCGTCGAGAGTTTGACGATATCAGTGTCGGTTTAACAATTACAGCCTGATTTCACGCATTTCTCGCTGAAAACGCACTCCCTTGCACGATTTTGCTCCGGTTTTGAGTCGTTCTGCACTACATCGGACCCAAATAGCTCATTTCCTTCGAGAGTTTGACGATATCAGTGACGGTTTAACAATTACAGCCCGATTTGACCCATTCCTCGCCGAAAACGCACTCTCTTGTACGATTTTGGTCCGGTTTGTGTCGTTCTGACCTATATCGGACCCAAATAGCACATTTCCGTCGAGAGTTTGACGATATCAACGACGGTTCAACAACTACAGCCCGATTTGAACCATTTCTCGCCGTAAACGCACTTCCTTGCACGATTTAGCTTCGGTTTGTCTCGTTCTGCACTATATCGGACCCAAATAGGACATTTCCGTCGAGAGTTTGTCGATATCAGGGTCGGTTTAACAATTACAGCCTGATTTCACGCATTTCTCGCTGAAAATGCACTCCCTTGCACGATTTTGCTCCGGTTTGCGTCGTTCTGCACTACATCGGACCCAAATAGCTCATTTCCTTCGAGAGTTTGACGATATCAGTGACGGTTTAACAATTAGAGCCCGATTTGACCCATTTCTCGCTGAAAACGCACTCCCTTGTACGATTTTGCTCCGGTTTGTGTTGTTCTGCACTATATCGGACCGAAATAGCACATTTCCGTCGAGACTTTGACGATATCAGTGACGGTTTAACAACTACAGCCCGATTTGCCCCATTTCTCGCTGAAAACGCACTCCCTTGTACGATTTTGCTCCGGTTTGTGTCGTTTTGCACTATTTCGGACCCAAATAGCTTATTTTCGTTCGAGAGGTTGACGATATCAGTGACGGTTTAACAATTACAGCCCGATTTGACCCATTTCTCGCTGAAAACGCACTCCCTTGCACGATTTTGCTCCGGTTTGTGTCGTTCTGACCTATATCCTACCCAAATAGCACACTTCCGTCGAGAAATGACGATATCAGTGACGGTTTAACAATTACAGCCCGATTTGTCCCATTTCTCGCTGAAAACGCACTTCCTTGAACGATTTTGCTCCGGTTTGTGTTGTTCAGCACTATATCGGACCCGAATAGCACATTTCCGTCGAGACTTTGACGATATCAGTGACGGTTTAACAATTACAGCCCGATTTGGCAAATTTCTCGCTGAAAACACACTCCCTTGCACGATTTTGCTCCGGTTTGTGTCGTTCTGCACTATATCGTACCCAAATAGCACATTTCCCTCGAGAAATGTCGATATCAGTGGCGGTTTAACAATTACAGCCCGATTTGACCCATTTCTCGCTGAAAACGCACTCCCTTGCACGATTTTGCTCCGGTTTGTGTCGTTCTGCACTATATCGTCCCCAAATAGCACATTTCCGTCGAGAAATGACGATATCAGTGACGGCTTAACAATTACAGCCCGATTTGACACATTTCTCGCGGAAAACGCTCTCCTTGCGCGATTTTGCTCCGGTTTGTGGCGTTCTGCACTATTTCGGACCCACATAGCACATTTCCGTCGAGAGTTTGACGATATCAGTGACGGTTTAATAATTACACCCCGATTTAACACATTTCTCGCTGTAAACGCACTCCCTTGCACGATTTTGCTCCGGTTTGGGTCGTTCTGACCTATATCGGACCCAAATAGCACATTTCCGTCGACAGTTTGACGATATCAGTGACGGTTTAACAATTACAGCCCGATTTGACCCATTTCTCGCTGTAAACGGACTTCGTTGCACGATTTCGCTTCGGTTTGTCTCGTTCTGCACTATATCGGACCCAAATAGAACATTTCCGTCGAGAGTTTGACGATATCAGTGTCGGTTTATCAGTTACAGCCTGATTTCACGCATTTCTCGCTGAAACGCACTCCCTTGCACGATTTTGCTCCGGTTTGAGTCGTTCTGCACTACATCGGATCCAAATAGCTCATTTCCTTCGAGAAATGACGATATCAGTGACGGTTTAACAATTACAGCCCGATTTGTCCCATTCCTCGCTGAAAACGCACTCCCTTGTACGATTTTGCACCGGTTTGGGTCGTTCTGTCCTATATCGGACCCAAATAGCACATTTCCGTCGACAGTTTGACGATATCAGTGACGGTTGAACGATTACAGCCTGATTTGAGCCATTTCTCGCTGAAAACGCACTCCCTCGCACGATTTTGCTCCGGTTTGTGTTGTTCTGCACTATATCGGACCCAAATAGCACATTTCCGTCGAGACTTTGACGATATCAGTGACGGTTTAACAATTACAGCCCGATTTGGCACATTTCTCGCTGAAAACATACTCCCTTGCACGATTTTGCTCCGGTTTGTGTCGTTCTGCACTATATCGTACCCAAATAGCACATTTCCGTCGAGAAATGACGATATCAGTGGCGGTTTAGCAATTACAGCCCGATTTGACCCATTTCTCGCTGAAGACGCACTCCCTTGCGCGATTTTGCTCCGGTTTGGGTCGTTTTGCACCACTTCGGACCCAAATAGCACATTTCCGTCGAGAGTTTGACGATATCAGCCACGGTTCAACAATTACAGCCCGATTTGGCCCATTCCTCGCTGAAAACGCACTCCCTTGTACGATTTTGCTCCGGTTTGGGTCGTTCTGACCTATATCGGACCCAAATAGCACATTTCCGTCGACAGTTTGACGATATCAGTGACGGGTTAAGAATCACAGCCCGATTTCACGCATTTCTCGCTGAAAACGCACTCCCTTGTACGATTTTGCTCCGGTTTGTGTCGGTTTGCACTACTTCGGACCCAAATTGCACATTTCCGTCGAGAGTTTGACGATATCAGCCACGGTTCAACAATTACAGCCCGATTTGACGCATTTCTCGCTGAAAACGCACTCCCTTGCACGATTTTGCTTCGGTTTGTATCGTTCTGCACTATATCGTACACAAATAGCACATTTCCGTCGATAGTTTGACGATATCAGCGACGGTTCAACAATTACAGTCCGATTTGACACATTTCTCGCTAAAAAACGCACTCCCTTGTACGATTTTGCTCCGGTTTGTGTCGTTTTGCACTATTTCGGACCCAAATAGCTCATTTCCTTCGAGAGTTTGATGATATCAGTGACGGTTTAACAATTACAGCTCGATCTAACACATTTCGCGCTGAAAACGCACTACCTTGCACGATGTTGCTCCGGATTGTGAAGTCTGCACTATATCGTACCCAAATAGCACATTTCCTTCGAGAGTTTGACGATGTCAGTGACGGTTCAACAACTACAGCCCGATTGAACCATTTCTCGCCGTAAACGCACTTCCTTGCACGATTTAGCTTCGGTTTGTCTCGTTGTGCACTATATCGGACCCAAATAGGACATTTCCGTCGAGAGTTTGTCGATATCATGGTCGGTTTAACAATTACAGCCTGATTTCACGCGTTTCTCGCTGAAAACGCACTCCCTTGCACGATTTTGCTCCGGTTTGTGTCGTTCTGCACTACATCGGACCCAAATAGCTCATTTCCGTCGAGAAATGTCGATATCAGTGGCGGTTTAACAATTACAGCCCGATTTGACCCATTTCTCGCTGAAAACGCACTCCCTTGCACGATTTTGCTCCGGTTTGTGTCGTTCTGCACTATATCGTCCACAAATAGCACATTTCCGTCGAGAAATGACGATATCAGTGACGGTTTAACAATTACAGCCCGATTTGACACATTTCTCGCTGTAACGCACTTCCTTGAACGATTTTGCTCCGGTTTGTGTTGTTCTGCACTATATCGGACCCAAATAGCACACTTCCGTCGAGACTTTGACGATATCAGTGACGGTTTAACAATTACAGCCCGATTTGGCACATTTCTCGCTGAAAACATACTCCCTTGCACGATTTTGCTCCGGTTTGTGTCGTTCTGCACTATATCGTACCCAAATAGCACATTTCCGTCGAGAAATGACGATATCAGTGGCGGTTTAGCAATTACAGCCCGATTTGACCCATTTCTCGCTGAAGACGCATTCCCTTGCACGATTTTGCTCCGGTTTGGGTCGTTTTGCACCACTTCTGATCCAAATAGCACATTTCCGTCGAGAGTTTGACGATATCAGCCACGGTTCAACAATTACAGCCCGATTTGACCCATTCCTCGCTGAAAACGCACTCCCTTGTGCGATTTTGCACCGGTTTGGGTCGCTCTGACCTATATCGGACCCAAATAGCACATTTCCGTCGACAGTTCGGCGATATCAGTGACGGTTTAACAATTACAGCCCGATTTGACCCATTTCTCGCTGTAAACGCACTTCGTTGCACGATTTCGCTTCGGTTTGTCTCGTTCTGCACTATATCGGACCCAAATAGGACATTTCCGTCGAGAGTTTGACGATATCAGTGTCGGTTTTTCAATTACAGCCTGATTTCACGCATTTCTCGCTGAAAACGCACTCCCTTGCACGATTTTGCTCCGGATTGTGTTGCTCTGCACTATATCGGAACCAAATAGCACATTTCCGTCGACAGTCTGACGATATCAGTGACGGTTCAACATTTACAGCCCGATTTGGCTCATTTCTCGCTGAAAACGCACTCCCTTGTACGATTTTGCTCCGGTTTGTGTCGTTCTGACCTATATCGGACCCAAATAGCACATGTCCGTCGACAGTTTGACGATATCAGTGACGGTTCCACATTTACAGCCCGATTTGACACATTTCTCGCGGAAAACGCACTCTGTTGCACGATTTTGCTCCGGTTTGTGTCGTTTTGCACTATTTCGGACCCAAATAGCTCGTTTCCGTCGAGAGTTTGACGATATCAGTGACGGTTTAACAATTATAGCCCGATTTGACCCATTTCTCGCTGAAAACGCCCTCCCTTGCACGATTTTGCTCCGGTTTGTGTCGTTCTGCTCTATATCGTACCCAAATAGCACATTTCCGTCGACAGTTTGACGATATCAGTGACGGTTTAAATATTACAGCCCGGTTTGACACATTTCTCGCTAAAAACGCACTCCCTTGCACGATTCTGCTGCGGTTTGTGTCGTTCTGCACTATATCGTACCCAAATAGCACATTTCCCTCGAGAGTTTGACGATATCAGCCACGGTTCAACAATTACAGCCCGATTTGACCCATTTCTCGCTGAAAACGCACTCCCTTGCACGATTTTGCTCCGGTTTGTGTGGTTTTGCACTATTTCGGACCCAAATAGCACATTTCCGTCGAGAGTTTTACGATATCAGCGACGGTTCATCAATTACAGCCGGGTTTGACCCATTTCTCGCTGAAAACGCACTCCCTTGCACGATTTTGCTCCGGTTTGTGTTGTTCTGCACTACATCGGACCCAAATAGCACATTTCCGTCGAGACTTTGATGATATCAGTGACGGTTTAACAATTACAGCCAGATTTGACAAATTTCTCGCTGAAAACACACTCCCTTGCACGATTTTGCTCCGGTTTGTGTCGTTCTGCACTGTATCGTACCCAAATAGCACATTTCCGTCGAGAAATGTCGATATCAGTGGCGGTTTAACAATTACAGCCCGATTTGACCCATTTCTCGCTGAAAACGCACTGCCTTGCACGATTTTGCTCCGGTTTGTGTTGTTGTGCACTATATCGGACCCAAATAGCAGATTTCCGTCGAGACTTTGACGATATCAGTGACGGTTTAACAATTACAGCCCGATTTGACCCATTTCTCGCTGAAAACGCAGTCCCTTGCACGATTTTACTCCGGTTTGTGTCGTTCTGCACTATATCGTACCCGAATAGCACATTTTCGTCGACAGTTTGACGATATCAGTGACGGTTGAACAATTACAGCCTGATTTGACCCATTTCTCGCTGAAAACGCACTCCCTCGCACGATTTTGCTCCGGTTTGTGCTATTCTGCACTATATCGGACCCAATTAGCACATATCCGTCGAGAGGTGGACGATATCAGTGACGGTTTAATAATTACAGCCCGATTTGACACATTTCTCGCTGAAAGCGCACTCCCTTGGACGATTTTGCTCCGGTTTGTGTTGTTCTGCACTATATCGGACCCAAATAGCACATTTCCGTCGAGACTTTGACGATATCAGTGACGGTTTAACAATTACAGCCCGATTTGGCACATTTCTCGCTGAAAACATACTCCCTTGCACGATTTTGCTGCGGTTTGTAGCGTTCTGCACTATTTCGGACCCAAATAGCACATTTCCGTCGAGAGTTTGACGATATCAGTGACGGTTTAATAATTACAGCCCGATTTAACACATTTGTCGCTGTAAACGCACTTCCTTGAACGATTTTGCTCCGGTTTGTGTTGTTCTGCACTATATCGGACCCAAATAGCACATTTCCGTCGAGACTTTGACGATATCAGTGACGGTTTAACAATTACAGCCCGGTTTGGCACATTTCTCGCTGAAAACGTACTCCCTTGCACGATTTTGCTCCGGTTTGTGTCGTTCTGCACTATATCCTACCCAAATAGCACATTTCCGTCGAGAAATGACGGTATCAGTGACGGTTTAACAATTACAGCCCGATTTGACACATTTCTCGCTGAAAACGCTCTCCCTTGCACGATTTTGCTCCGGTTTGTGTCGTTCTGCACTATATCGTACCCAAATAGCACACTTCCGTCGAGAAATGACGATATCAGTGGCGGTTTAGCAATTACAGCCCGATTTGACCCATTTCTCGCTGAAAACGCACTTCCTTGAACGATTTTACTCCGGTTTGTGTTGTTCTGCACTATATCGGACCCAAATAGGACATTTCCGTCGAGAGTTTGACGATATCAGTGTCGGTTTAACAATTACGGCCTGATTTGACCCATTTCTCGCTGAAAACGCACTGCCTTGCACGATTTTGCTCCGGTTTGAGTCGTTCTGCACTACATCGGACCCAAATAGCTCATTTCCTTCGAGAGTTTGACGATATCAGTGACGGTTTAACAATTACAGCCCGATTTGACCCATTCCTCGCTGAAAACGCACTCCCTTGTACGATTTGGTCCGGTTTGTGTCGTTCTGACCTATATCGGACCCAAATAGCACATTTCCGTCGAGAAATGACGATATAAGTGACGGTTTAACAATTACAGCACGATTTGACCTATTTCTCGCTGTAAACGCACTTCCTTGCACGATTTAGCTTCGGTTTGTCTCGTTCTGCACTATATTGGACCCAAATAGGACATTTCCGTCGAGAGTTTGTCGATATCAGTGCCGGTTTCACAATTACAGCCTGATTTCACGCATTTCTCGCTGGAAAACGCACTCCCTTGTACGATTTTGCTCCGGTTTGTGTCGTTCTGACCTATATCGGATCCAAATAGCACATTTCCGTCGACAGTCTGACGATATCAGTGACGGTTCAACATTTACAGCCCGATTTGACACATTTCTCGCGGAAAACGCACTCCCTTGCACGATTTTGCTCCGGTTTGTGTCGTTTTGCACCTACTTCGGACCCAAATAGCTCATTTCCGTCGAGAGTTTGACGATATCAGTGACGGCTTAACAATTATAGCCCGATTTGGCTCATTTGTCGCTGAAAACGCACTCCCTTGTACGATTTTGCTCCGGTTTGTGTCGTTCTGACCTATATCGGACCCAAATAGCACATGTCCGTCGACAGTTTGACGATATCAGTGACGGTTCCACATTTACAGCCCGATTTGACACATTTCTCGCGGAAAACGCACTCCCTTGCACGATTTTGCTCGGGTTTGTGTCGTTTTGCACTATTTCGGACCAAATAGCTCATTTCCGTCGAGAGTTTGACGATATCAGTGACGGTTTAACAATTATAGCCCGATTTGACCCATTTTTCGCTGAAAACGCACTCCCTTGTACAATTCTGCTCCGGTTTGTGTCGTTTTGCACTATTTCGGACCCAAATAGCACATTTCCGTCGAGAGTTTGACGATATCAGTGACGTTTAACAATTACAGCCGCATTTGACCCTTTTCTCGCTGAAAACGCACTCCCTTGCACGATTTTGCTCCGGTTTGGGTCGTTCTGCACTATATCGTACAGAAATAGCACATTTCCGTCGAGAGTTTGACGATATCAGTGACGGTTCAACATTTATAGCCCGATTTGACACATTTCTCGCGGAAAACACACTCCCTTGCACGATTTTGCTCCGGTTTGTGTCGTTTTGCACTACTTCGGACCCAAATAGCTCATTTCCGTCGAGAGTTTGACGATATCAGTGACGGCTTAACAATTATAGCCCGATATGGCTCATTTCTCGCTGAAAACGCACTCCCTTGTACGATTTTGCTCCGGTTTGTGTCGTTCTGACCTATATCGGACCCAAATAGCACATGTCCGTCGACAGTTTGACGATATCAGTGACGGTTCCACATTTACAGCCCGATTTGACACATTTCTCGCTGAAAACGCACTCCCTTGCTCGATTTTGCTGCGGTTTGTGGCGTTCTGCACTATTTCGGACCCAAATAGCACATCTCCGTCGAGAGTTTGACGATATCAGTGACGGTTTAATAATTACACCCCGATTTAACACATTTCTCGCTGTAAACGCACTTCCTTGAACGATTTTGCTGCGGTTTGTGTTGGTCTGCACTATATCGGACCCAAATAGCACACTTCCGTCGAGACTTTGACGATATCAGTGACGGTTTAACAATTACAGCCCGATTTGGCTCATTTCTCGCTGAAAACGCACTCCCTTGTACGATTTTGCTCCGGTTTGTGTCGTTCTGACCTATATCGGACCCAAATAGCACATGTCCGTCGACAGTTTGACGATATCAGTGACGGTTCCACATTTACAGCCCGATTTGACACATTTCTCGCTGAAAACGCCCTCCCTTGTACGATTTTGCTCCGGTTTGTGTTGTTCTGCACTATATCGTACCCAAATAGCACACTTCCGTCGAGAAATGACGATATCAGTGGCGGTTTAGCAATTACAGCCCGATTTGACCCATTTCTCGCTGAAGACGCACTCCCTTGCACGATTTTGCTCCGGTTTGGGTCGTTTTGCACCACTTCAGATCCAAATAGCACATTTCCGTCGAGAGTTTGACGATATCAGTGTCGGTTTATCAATTACAGCCTGATTTCACGCATTTCTCGCTGAAAACGCGCTGCCTTGCACGATTTTGCTCCGGTTTGAGTCGTTCTGCACTACATCGGACCCAAATAGCTCATTTCCTTCGAGAGTTTGACGATATCAGTGACGGTTTAACAATTACAGCCCGATTTGACCCATTCCTCGCTGAAAACGCACTCCCTTGTACGATTTTGGTCCGGTTTGTGTCGTTCTGACCTATATCGGACCCAAATAGCACATTTCCGTCGAGAGTTTGACGATATCAACGACGGTTCAACAACTACAGCCCGATTTGAACCATTTCTCGCTGTAAACGCACTTCCTTGCACGATTTAGCTTCGGTTTGTCTCGTTCTGCACTATATTGGACCCAAATAGGACATTTCCGTCGAGAGTTTGTAGATATCAGTGTCGGTTTAACAATTACAGCCTGATTTCACGCATTTCTCGCTGAAAACGCACTCCCTTGCACGATTTTGCTCCGGTTTGTGTTGCTCTGCACTATATCGGACCCAAATAGCACATTTCCGTCGACAGTCTGACGATATCAGTGACGGTTCAACATTTACAGCCCGATTTGACACATTTCTCGCGGAAAACGCACTCCCTTGCACGATTTTGCTCCGGTTTGTGTCGTTTTGCACTACTTCGGACCCAAATAGCTCATTTCCGTCGAGAGTTTGACGATATCAGTGACGGTTTAACAATTACAGCCGCATTTGACCCTTTTCTCGCTGAAAACGCACTCCCTTGCACGATTTTGCTCCGGTTTGGGTCGTTCTGCACTATATCGTACAGAAATAGCACATTTCCGTCGAGAGTTTGACGATATCAGCGACGGTTCAACAATTACACCCCGATTTGACCCATTTCTCGCTGAAAACGCACTCCCTTGTACGATTTTGCTCCGGTTTGTGTTGTTCTGTACTATATCGGACCCAAATAGCACATTTCCGTCGAGACTTTGACGATATCAGTGACGGTTTAACAACTACAACCCGATTTGCCCCATTTCTCGCTGAAAACGCACTCCCTTGTACGATTTTGCTCCGGTTTGTGTCGTTTTGCACTACTTCGGACCCAAATAGCTCATTTCCGTCGAGAGTTTGACGATATCAGTGACGGCTTAACAATTATAGCCCGATTTGGCTCATTTCTCGCTGAAAACGCAATCCCTTGTACGATTTTGCTCCGGTTTGGGTCGTTCTGACCTATATCGGACCCAAATAGCACATTTCCGTCGACAGTTTGACGATATCAGAGACGGTTGAACAATTACAGCCTGATTTGACCCATTTCTCGCTGAAAACGCACTCCCTCGCACGATTTTGCTCCGGTTTGTGCTGTTCTGCACTATATCGGACCCAAATAGCACATATCCGTCGAGAGGTTGACGATATCAGTGACGGTTTTATAATTACAGCCCGATTTGGAACATTTCTCGCTGAAAACGCACTCCCTTGCACGATTTTGCTGCGGTTTGTGGCGTTCTGCACTATTTCGGACCCAGATAGCACATTTCCGTCGAGAGTTTGACGATATCAGTGTCGGTTTAACAATTACAGCCTGATTTCACGCATTTCTCGCTGAAAACGCACTCCCTTGCACGATTTTGCTCCGGTTTGAGTCGTTCTGCACTACATCGGACCCAAATAGCTCATTTCCTTCGAGAGTTTGACGATATCAGTGACGGTTTAACAATTACAGCCCGATTTGACCCATTTTTCGCCGAAAACGCACTCCCTTGTACGATTTTGCTCCGGTTTCTGTTGTTCTGCACTATATCGGACCCAGATAGCACATTTCCGTGGAAACTTTGACGATATCAGTGACAGTTTAACAACTACAGCCCGATTTGCCCCATTTCTCGCTGAAAACGCACTCCCTTGTTCGATTTTGCTCCGGCTTGTGTCATTTTGCACTATTTCGGACCCAAATAGCTTATTTCCTTCGAGAGGTTAACGATATCAGTGACGGTTTATCAATTACAGCCGGATTTGACCCATTTCTCGCTGAAAACGCACTCCCTTGCACGATTTTGCTCCGGTTTGTGTCGTTCTGACCTAGATCCTACCCAAATAGCACATTTCCGTCGAGAAATGACGGTATCAGTGACGGTTTAACAATTACAGCCCGATTTGACACATTTCTCGCTGAAAACGCTCTCCTTGCACGATTTTGGTCCGTTTGTGTCGTTCTGCACTATATCGTACCCAAATAGCACACTTCCGTCGAGAAATGACGATATCAGTGACGGTTTAACAATTACAGCCCGATTTGACCCATTTCTCGCTGTAAACGCACTTCCTTGCACGATTTCGCTTCGGTTTGTCTCGTTCTGCACTATATCGGACCCAAATAGGACATTTCCGTCGAGAGTTTGACGATATCAGTGACGGTTTAACAATTACAGCCCGATTTGACCCATTCCTCGCTGAAAACGCACTCCCTTGTACGATTTTGGTCCGGTTTGTGTTGTTCTGCACTATATCGGACCCAAATAGGACATTTTCGTCGAGAGTTTGACGATATCAGTGTCGGTTTAACAATTACGGCCTGATTTGACCCATTTCTCGCTGAAAACGCACTCCCTTGCACGATTTTGCTCCGGTTTGGGTCGCTTTGCCACTACTTCGACCCAAATAGCACATTTCCGTCGAGAGTTTGACGATATCAGCCACGGTTCAACAATTACAGCCCGATTTGACCCATTTCTCGCTGAAAACGCACTGCCTTGCACGATTTTGCTCCGGTTTGTGTTGTTCTGCACTATATCGGACACAAATAGCACATTTCCGTCGAGAAATGACGATATCAGTGACGGTTTAACAATTACAGCCCGATTTTGCTCCGGTTTGGGTCGTTTTGCACTACTTCGGAACCAAACAGCACATTTCCGTCGAGAAATGACGATATCAGTGGCGTTTAGCAATTACAGCCCGATTTGACCCATTTCTCGCTGAAGACGCACTCCCTTGCGCGATTTTGCTCCGGTTCGGGTCGTTTTGCACCACTTCGGACCCAAATAGCACATTTCGTCGAGAGTTTGACGATATCAGCCACGGTTCAACAATTACAGCCCGATTTGGCCCATTCCTCGCTGAAAACGCACTCCCTTGTACGATTTTGCTCCGTTTGGGTCGTTCTGACCTATATCGGACCCAAATAGCACATTTCCCGTCGACAGTTTGACGATATCAGTGACGGTTTAACAATTACAGCCCGATTTGACACATTTCTCGCTGTAAACGCACTTCCTTGCACGATTTTGCTCCGGTTTGTGCTGTTCTGCACTATATCGGACACAAATAGCACATATCCGTCGAGAGGTTGACGATATCAGTGACGGTTTTATAATTACAGCCGATTTGACACATTTCTCGCTGAAAACGCATTCCCTTGCACGATTTTGCTGCGGTTTGTGGCGTTCTGCACTATTTCGGACCCAAATAGCACATTTCCGTCGAGAGTTTGACGATATCAGTGTCGGTTTAACAATTACAGCCTGATTCACGCATTTCTCGCTGAAAACGCACTCCCTTGCACGATTTTGCTCCGGTTTGAGTCGTTCTGCACTACATCGGACCCAAATAGCTCATTTCCTTCGAGAGTTTGACGATATCAGTGACGGTTTAACAATTACAGCCCGATTTGACCCATTTTTCGCTGAAAACGCACTCCCTTGTACGATTTTGCTCCGGTTTCTGTTGTTCTGCACTATATCGGACCGAAATAGCACATTTCCGTCGAGACTTTGACGATATCAGTGACGGTTTAACAACTACAGCCCGATTTGCCCCATTTCTCGCTGAAAACGCACTCCCTTGTTCGATTTTGCTCCGGTTTGTGTTATTTTGCACTATTTCGGACCCAAATAGCTTATTTCCTTCGAGAGGTTAACGATATCAGTGACGGTTTAACAATTACAGCCCGATTTGACCCATTTCTCGCTGAAAACGCACTCCCTTGCACGATTTTGCTCCGGTTTGTGTCGTTCTGATCTATATCCTACCAAATAGCACATTTCCGTCGAGAAATGACGGTATCAGTGACGGTTTAACAATTACAGCCCGATTTGACACATTTCTCGCTGAAAACGCTCTCCCTTGCACGATTTTGCTCCGGTTTGTGTCGTTCTGCACTATATCGTACCCAAATAGCACACTTCCGTCGAGAAATGACGATATCAGTGACGGTTTGACAATTACAGCCAGATTTGTCCCATTTCTCGCTGAAAAACGCACTTCCTTGAACGATTTTACTCCGGCTTGTGTTGTTCTGCACTATATCGGACCCAAATAGGACATTTCCGTCGAGAGTTTGACGATATCAGTGTCGGTTTAACAATTACGGCCTGATTTGACCCATTTCTCGCTGAAAACGCACTCCCTTGCACGATTTTGCTCCGGTTTGGGTCGCTTTGCACTACTTCGGACCCAAATAGCACATTTCCGTCGAGAGTTTGACGATATCAGCCACGGTTCAACAATTACAGCCCGATTTGACCCATTTCTCGCTGAAAACGCACTGCCTTGCACGATTTTGCTCCGGTTTGTGTTGTCTGCACTATATCGGACCCAAATAGCACATTTCCGTCGAGAATGACGATATAAGTGACGGTTTAACAATTACAGCACGATTTGACCTATTTCTCGCTGAAAACGCACACCCTTGCACGATTTTGCTCCGGTTTGTGTCGTTCTGCACTATATCGTACCCAAATCGCACATTTCCGTCGAGAAATGACGATATCAGTGACGGTTTAACAATTACAGCCCGATTTGACCCATTTCTCGCTGAAAACGCTCTCCCATGCACGATTGTGCTCCGGTTTGGGTCGTTTTGCACTACTTCGGACCCAAATAGCACATTTCCGTCGAGAGTTCGACGATATCTGTCACGGTTCAACAATTGCAGCTCGATTTGACCCATTCCTCCCTGAAAACGCAATCCCTTGTACGATTTTGCTCCGGTTTGGGTCGTTCTGACCTATAATCGGACCCAAATAGCACATTTCCGTCGACAGTTTGACGATATCAGAGACGGTTGAACAATTACAGCCTGATTTGACCCATTTCTCGCTGAAAACGCACTCCCTCGCACGATTTTGCTCCGGTTTGTGCTGTTCTGCACTATATCGGACCCAATAGCACATATCCGTCGAGAGGTTGACGATATCAGTGACGGTTTTATAATTACAGCCCGATTTGACACATTTCTCGCTGAAAACGCACTCCCTTGCACGATTTTGCTGCGTTTGTGGCGCTCTGCACTATTTCGGACCCAAATAGCACATTTCCGTCGAGAAATGACGGTATCAGTGACGGTTTAACAATTACAGCCCGATTTGACACATTTCTCGCTTAAAACGCTCTCCCTTGCACGATTTTGCTCCGGTTTGTGTCGTTCTGCACTATATCGTACCCAAATAGCACACTTCCGTCGAGAAATGACGATATCAGTGACGGTTTAACAATTACAGCCCGATTTTGCTCCGGTTTGGGTCGTTTTGCACTACTTCGGAACCAAACAGCACATTTCCGTCGAGAAATGACGATATCAGTGGCGGTTTAGCAATTACAGCCCGATTTGACCCCATTTTCTCGCTGAAGACGCACTCCCTTGCGCGATTTTGCTCCGGTTTGGGTCGTTTTGCACCACTTCGGATCCAAATAGCACATTTCCGTCGAGAGTTTGACGATATCAGCCACGGTTCAACAATTACAGCCCGATTTGGCCCATTCCTCGCTGAAAACGCACTCCCTTGTACGATTTTGCTCCGGTTTGGGTCGTTCTGACCTATATCGGACCCAAATAGCACATTTCCGTCGGACAGTTTGACGATATCAGTGACGGTTTAACAATTACAGCCCGATTTGACCCATTTCTCGCTGTAAACGCACTTCCTTGCACGATTTTCGCTTCGGTTTGTCTCGTTCTGCACTATATCGGACCCAAATAGGACATTTCCGTCGAGAGTTTGACGATATCAGTGACGGTTTAACAATTACAGCCCGATTTGACCCATTCCTCGCTGAAAACGCACTCCCTTGTACGATTTTGGTCCGGTTTGTGTCGTTCTGACCTATATCGGACCCAGATAGCACATTTCCGTCGAGAGTTTGACGATATCAGCCACGGTTCAACAATTACAGCCCGATTTGACCCATTTCTCGCTGAAAACGCACTGCCTTGCACGATTTTGCTCCGGTTTGTGTTGTTCTGCACTATATCGGACACAAATAGCACATTTCCGTCGAGAAATGACGATATCAGTGACGGTTTAACAATTACAGCCCGATTTTGCTCCGGTTTGGGTCGTTTTGCACTACTTCGGAACCAAACAGCACATTTCCGTCGAGAAATGACGATATCAGTGGCGGTTTAGCAATTACAGCCCGATTTGACCCATTTCTCGCTGAAGACGCACTCCCTTGCGCGATTTTGCTCCGGTTCGGGTCGTTTTGCACCACTTCGGACCCAAATAGCACATTTCCGTCGAGAGTTTGACGATATCAGCCACGGTTCAACAATTACAGCCCGATTTGGCCCATTCCTCGCTGAAAACGCACTCCCTTGTACGATTTTGCTCCGGTTTGGGTCGTTCTGACCTATATCGGACCCAAATAGCACATTTCCGTCGACAGTTTGACGATATCAGTGACGGTTTAACAATTACAGCCCGATTTGACACATTTCTCGCTGTAAACGCACTTCCTTGCACGATTTTGCTCCGGTTTGTGCTGTTCTGCACTATATCGGACACAAATAGCACATATCCGTCGAGAGGTTGACGATATCAGTGACGGTTTTATAATTACAGCCCGATTTGACACATTTCTCGCTGAAACGCATTCCCTTGCACGATTTTGCTGCGGTTTGTGGCGTTCTGCACTATTTCGGACCCAAATAGCACATTTCCGTCGAGAGTTTGACGATATCAGTGTCGGTTTAACAATTACAGCCTGATTTCACGCATTTCTCGCTGAAAACGCACTCCCTTGCACGATTTTGCTCCGGTTTGAGTCGTTCTGCACTACATCGGACCCAAATAGCTCATTTCCTTCGAGAGTTTGACGATATCAGTGACGGTTTAACAATTACAGCCCGATTTGACCCATTTTTCGCTGAAAACGCACTCCCTTGTACGATTTTGCTCCGGTTTCTGTTGTTCTGCACTATATCGGACCGAAATAGCACATTTCCGTCGAGACTTTGACGATATCAGTGACGGTTTAACAACTACA
>NW_027478326.1:22500-28092 GCF_051020975.1 Osmia lignaria lignaria | reverse complement strand
GCTGGGACTTTGAAATATTTCGGAGCGCACCTAAAGTTCGTTATTTTGGCTAAACGGAGCGAAAATCTGCATTTATACCATCACGGACGTTAGTTTAATAGCGTTTAACGATGGATCCACGGTACAGAATGCAAAAATATGATTGTTAAAATTTTCGACTAATCGGTTCTAAGAGGCGAAGCAATACGCCGCTGGGACTTTGAAATATTTCGGAGCGCACCTAAAGTTCGTTATTTTGGCTAAACGGAGCGAAAATCTGCATTTATACCATCACGGACGTTAGTCCAATAGCGTTTAACGATCGATCCACGGTACAGAATGCAAAAATATGATTGTTAAAATTTTCGACTAATCGGTTCTAAGAGGCGAAGCAATACGCCGCTGGGACTTTGAAATATTTCGGAGCGCACCTAAAGTTCGTTATTTTGGCTAAACGGAGCGAAAATCTGCATTTATACCATCACGGACGTTAGTTTAATAGCGTTTAACGATGGATCCACGGTACAGAATGCAAAAATATGATTGTTAAAATTTTCGACTAATCGGTTCTAAGAGGCGAAGCAATACGCCGCTGGGACTTTGAAATATTTCGGAGCGCACCTAAAGTTCGTTATTTTGGCTAAACGGAGTGAAAATCTGCATTTATACCATCACGGACGTTAGTTTAATAGCGTTTAACGATGGATCCACGGTACAGAATGCAAAAATATGATTGTTAAAATTTTCGACTAATCGGTTCTAAGAGGCGAAGCAATACGCCGCTGGGACTTTGAAATATTTCGGAGCGCACCTAAAGTTCGTTATTTTGGCTAAACGGAGCGAAAATCTGCATTTATACCATCACGGACGTTAGTTCAATAGCGTTTAACGATCGATCCACGGTACAGAATGCAAAAATATGATTGTTAAAATTTTCGACTAATCGGTTCTAAGAGGCGAAGCAATACGCCGCTGGGACTTTGAAATATTTCGGAGCGCACCTAAAGTTCGTTATTTTGGCTAAACGGAGCGAAAATCTGCATTTATACCATCACGGACGTTAGTTTAATAGCGTTTAACGATGGATCCACGGTACAGAATGCAAAAATATGATTGTTAAAATTTTCGACTAATCGGTTCTAAGAGGCGAAGCAATACGCCGCTGGGACTTTGAAATATTTCGGAGCGCACCTAAAGTTCGTTATTTTGGCTAAACGGAGCGAAAATCTGCATTTATACCATCACGGACGTTAGTTCAATAGCGTTTAACGATCGATCCACGGTACAGAATGCAAAAATATGATTGTTAAAATTTTCGACTAATCGGTTCTAAGAGGCGAAGCAATACGCCGCTGGGACTTTGAAATATTTCGGAGCGCACCTAAAGTTCGTTATTTTGGCTAAACGGAGCGAAAATCTGCATTTATACCATCACGGACGTTAGTTTAATAGCGTTTAACGATGGATCCACGGTACAGAATGCAAAAATATGATTGTTAAAATTTTCGACTAATCGGTTCTAAGAGGCGAAGCAATACGCCGCTGGGACTTTGAAATATTTCGGAGCGCACCTAAAGTTCGTTATTTTGGCTAAACGGAGCGAAAATCTGCATTTATACCATCACGGACGTTAGTTCAATAGCGTTTAACGATCGATCCACGGTACAGAATGCAAAAATATGATTGTTAAAATTTTCGACTAATCGGTTCTAAGAGGCGAAGCAATACGCCGCTGGGACTTTGAAATATTTCGGAGCGCACCTAAAGTTCGTTATTTTGGCTAAACGGAGCGAAAATCTGCATTTATACCATCACGGACGTTAGTTTAATAGCGTTTAACGATGGATCCACGGTACAGAATGCAAAAATATGAATGTTAAAATTTTCGACTAATCGGTTCTAAGAGGCGAAGCAATACGCCGCTGGGACTTTGAAATATTTCGGAGCGCACCTAAAGTTCGTTATTTTGGCTAAACGGAGCGAAAATCTGCATTTATACCATCACGGACGTTAGTTTAATAGCGTTTAACGATGGATCCACGGTACAGAATGCAAAAATATGATTGTTAAAATTTTCGACTAATCGGTTCTAAGAGGCGAAGCAATACGCCGCTGGGACTTTGAAATATTTCGGAGCGCACCTAAAGTTCGTTATTTTGGCTAAACGGAGCGAAAATCTGCATTTATACCATCACGGACGTTAGTCCAATAGCGTTTAACGATGGATCCACGGTACAGAATGCAAAAATATGATTGTTAAAATTTTCGACTAATCGGTTCTAAGAGGCGAAGCAATACGCCGCTGGGACTTTGAAATATTTCGGAGCGCACCTAAAGTTCGTTATTTTGGCTAAACGGAGCGAAAATCTGCATTTATACCATCACGGACGTTAGTTTAATAGCGTTTAACGATGGATCCACGGTACAGAATGCAAAAATATGATTGTTAAAATTTTCGACTAATCGGTTCTAAGAGGCGAAGCAATACGCCGCTGGGACTTTGAAATATTTCGGAGCGCACCTAAAGTTCGTTATTTTGGCTAAACGGAGCGAAAATCTGCATTTATACCATCACGGACGTTAGTTCAATAGCGTTTAACGATCGATCCACGGTACAGAATGCAAAAATATGATTGTTAAAATTTTCGACTAATCGGTTCTAAGAGGCGAAGCAATACGCCGCTGGGACTTTGAAATATTTCGGAGCGCACCTAAAGTTCGTTATTTTGGCTAAACGGAGCGAAAATCTGCATTTATACCATCACGGACGTTAGTTTAATAGCGTTTAACGATGGATCCACGGTACAGAATGCAAAAATATGATTGTTAAAATTTTCGACTAATCGGTTCTAAGAGGCGAAGCAATACGCCGCTGGGACTTTGAAATATTTCGGAGCGCACCTAAAGTTCGTTATTTTGGCTAAACGGAGCGAAAATCTGCATTTATACCATCACGGACGTTAGTTTAATAGCGTTTAACGATGGATCCACGGTACAGAATGCAAAAATATGATTGTTAAAATTTTCGACTAATCGGTTCTAAGAGGCGAAGCAATACGCCGCTGGGACTTTGAAATATTTCGGAGCGCACCTAAAGTTCGTTATTTTGGCTAAACGGAGCGAAAATCTGCATTTATACCATCACGGACGTTAGTTCAATAGCGTTTAACGATCGATCCACGGTACAGAATGCAAAAATATGATTGTTAAAATTTTCGACTAATCGGTTCTAAGAGGCGAAGCAATACGCCGCTGGGACTTTGAAATATTTCGGAGCGCACCTAAAGTTCGTTATTTTGGCTAAACGGAGCGAAAATCTGCATTTATACCATCACGGACGTTAGTTTAATAGCGTTTAACGATGGATCCACGGTACAGAATGCAAAAATATGATTGTTAAAATTTTCGACTAATCGGTTCTAAGAGGCGAAGCAATACGCCGCTGGGACTTTGAAATATTTCGGAGCGCACCTAAAGTTCGTTATTTTGGCTAAACGGAGCGAAAATCTGCATTTATACCATCACGGACGTTAGTTCAATAGCGTTTAACGATCGATCCACGGTACAGAATGCAAAAATATGATTGTTAAAATTTTCGACTAATCGGTTCTAAGAGGCGAAGCAATACGCCGCTGGGACTTTGAAATATTTCGGAGCGCACCTAAAGTTCGTTATTTTGGCTAAACGGAGCGAAAATCTGCATTTATACCATCACGGACGTTAGTTTAATAGCGTTTAACGATGGATCCACGGTACAGAATGCAAAAATATGATTGTTAAAATTTTCGACTTATCGGTTCTGGATCACTGAAAAATCAAAAAAAATTATTAATTTTGATTAATTAAATTACATATGTAGTTTTATATTGTTATAGTCTCGTATTTGTTAATGTTTTGTCGTAAGAAAATGCAAAAATATCGTTTTAATGTTTTCGTCTCATCGGTTCTGGATCGCTGAAAAATCAAAAAAAAATATTCATTTTGATTAATTAAATTACAAATGGAGTTTTATATTGCTATAGTCGCTTATTTGTTAATGTTTTACCGTAAGAAAATGCAAAAATATCGTTTTAATATTTTCATCTCATCGGTTCTGGGCGGTTTTAAAATTTTTTAAAATATTAATTAAACCCATGATTTACATGAGAATGTGAATTTATTATGTCCTGCATGTTAATTTATTAATTTTCATGTATAGAACGTTATAAAATGAAAGGATATGTTCGACGATATTTTCAGTCTAAGTTTTACCGTGCCGGCGGGATGGTACGCTCTCACGGCGGTTTGCACAGGCATACGCCTGGGCGTAAGCCCATGCGTCGCCGACCTAGCGGCCGGCCGTTCGGTATTTATAGGAAGGCACTTTCGGTTCGCTCGGACCGGTCGGGAGTAGCGTCGAGCGTGTGGCTCTTTTATGACTTCGGTTGAAAAGCAGTCTACCGCTCCTCGAGAATATACTTTCTCGACTATTCTCGTTCCGGTTTTCCGTTGCGGATTATTATTAATCTCCACACAGCATTACCACGGGTCGGTGTCTAAGACCGAATGGCCCATATGTGGTGAGCCTTGTAATATAAGGCTGGTGACCTGTATGCACTTATAAATGTTGCATACTTGTACAAACTGAGCATCAACTGTCTGTAACCAAAATTTGTTAAAACTGAAAAAGTTATAAGATTGTATAAAATTTTTGAACCAAGAAAGTAGTGTTAGACGAAAATTCGTTCTATCACTTTTAGAAGGGAGACTGTTTGGAAATATTTAAAGTATAAAATACACAAAAGTCCACTGAATTATGAACAAAATTACGTCCCTGAATTTAAGAAAAGTCAAGAGGTGTCAGAAATAAAATCCTCTCTGATACGTTCAGAGAGGAAAATAAGTATGGAGAGAGGAGTAAAAATGAAAGAAGTTTTAAGGCTGGGGAAACTTCTAAAGGAGAGAGATTCCAACATATCTAATATGTACATTTAAAGCAAGTCCAAGGAACTCTCTCCGTTAATGTTTGAAAAGGTGTGTGCAGATGGAGGAGAAATGTATAAAGTACAGAGACGAGGTTGGTGGGCCCGCTCTAATGATAAAGATTATAAAATTTGGTGGCAAAATGACCAGCATGATCACTGTACGCGCTTTCTCGATTTGTATAGCATGCCACTGTCCGCGCTATCTTTTATTATATTGTCCAGCGTGTGTGGTCTACGTGCTTGCACGATGGATGCACGGCGTGAAAGTGATTTTCGTGCTTTATGAGAGGAGGAGGAGAATATTTGGCCTCTATAAGAGGTACAAAATTTATGAAATGTGTGTTACATACAAAAGAGAAATGGCTTAACGTCGATCGGTCTTACAGGGAGGGCCGACGACGAAAATTTAAATTTACAATAATAACTAAGCTCCCTGGTTGATCCTGCCAGTAGTCATATGCTTGTCTCAAAGATTAAGCCATGCATGTCTAAGTACATACCGAATTAAGGTGAAACCGCGAATGGCTCATTAAATCAGTTTTGGTTTCTTAGATCGTACAAAACATTACTTGGATAACTGTGGTAATTCTAGAGCTAATACATGCAAACCAGAATTCCACCCAGAGATGGGAGGAATGCTTTTATTAGA
>NW_027478326.1:15000-20000 GCF_051020975.1 Osmia lignaria lignaria | reverse complement strand
AGTGGTTAAAACTGAGAGAGTTGAAACTACGATGTATTAGAACGAGCAACCGTCGAAACTTTGTTTTCGCGACGTTCTTTTCGTCGCTCTCGTCCCCACGCTCCTACGCTTTGGTTGTTTCTTTGCCATCCGTGTTGCGATAAAAAGATTTCTCCATTGTCCAAAAAGGACGGATCGAGATTCCTCTTTCGAGAGGGAGAGAGAGGTACTTGCGGGTAACCTGGAATCTACGAAACACGCACCGTGGTAAGATTCGTGCGTCCGCCTGATCGATGTGTGTTGTTTACGGACCGGCTGAGAAGCGACGATAGCGAGTCTTTGAAAAACTATGTGTCCATTAGTTAGACCGATCGTCGCCGGCCGTGTGTCTGTTCGAATCTCGCAACCCACGATTCAGCGACAGGACGCGCGCTCGCATTCCTTGTGTGCGTTCGTACTTTTCAAGGTTTTTAAATGTACTTTACGCCCGACCGTCGAGAGGAGCGTGCCACTGGGCGTTTCTCCGACGGTTTCCGTCCTTGGACGCGATCGTGTCGTCAACGATCGAACAAACAAACAAATACGTTGGCGACGCCCGAATTCGCTCTCCCGCACGCGCCGGGTGGGAGAGTGATGTGGGTATCGAATGTGATGCGTGTTAATAATGAAAATAACACTCTAAAGATCTAAAGAGTTTGAAATACAAAATTTTACGATTACCCTGAACGGTGGATCACTTGGCTCGTGGGTCGATGAAGAACGCAGCTAATTGCGCGTCAACGTGTGAACTGCAGGACACATGAACATCGACATTTCGAACGCACATTGCGGTCCACGGATACAATTCCTGGACCACGCCTGGCTGAGGGTCGTTTTCTTAACAAAAGACTGCTTGCGTTTGCTTCTCGAAAAAAGAGTAATTCATTTCTTTCTAAACATCTCGCCGTCGTTCAACGAAAGTAGAACGTTTCGGAGCGGGATTATCGAACGAAATTGAAAGAATGAATGAACGATAAACAAAGAAAGAGTCGCAACGTACGAGCGATAGTTGGGCAGTTCGTCGGCGTTTGTCGTGGAAACGATGTGACGAAAATCGCAACCGATACACTAAATGCAGGCCGTTAAAGGAGAGAAACAAATTTCGAAATATCTCTTCGAACTAGCGCAAGTGCGTCACGGCGCGCGAGTCGTTCGTTAAAATTTATAAACGACCGCCCGTGAAAGCACCGAGTTCTCGGAAGATAATCTATAAAGATTCTCCATCCTGCTGAAAGTTATCGGATCGGCGCGATTGTTCACTTGTAGAAATCCACGCTCCCGACGTTGCCAGAAACGATATTTACGAAAGGTGTGTCAAAAATAAACGAAAGAAGCTCTCCTATAAATTTAGAAAAAGCAAACGAGTGAAATGTTTGAGATGATAATTTGCTGAAATGCAAGCTCGAATAGCCCCAGGGTTTCGAATGATTCCCCGCGCTTTATACATCTCTCTGTTTACAAACGGTGTATAAATGAAAGATCGCTTCAGATGGGTCGTCGCTGTTTGACGCGCGATGCTGTTCCTTTTTTTTTGTCTGTCTGTGCGTTTAGCTTCGCTAAACAAGTTAAATGGTTAAAAAGCGTCGAAAAAGCGAATACACACGCGACAAGACAAATCTAACGAGTAAAGGAACGCTCCGCTCCAAGATAAAAATGGTTGTTTACAATCAATACAGCGTTTCGGTACCCCTGATCGTAGTCTGAAACTGTGTAACAAAAGAGAGGAAAGCGAATGGTGAAGGAACTTCGAAGCCTCCGTGGCGTGGCTAGAACTTGTGATAAAAGTATGTTTGCAGCAATTATGCATGCTCCCGTTAAAACAGCATTTCAATGTCTCGCATGGCTTAAAGCTCTAGGAGGCTTCAACATTTAGAATACATACGGACTACTTCGTTTGTTAAAGATAAGCGAAGACCGCGCGACCATCGCTCGGTCGTCCAGTCCTCGAAAGTTTTGTTGCGTTCCAAAGAAGAGACAAATGGGGTTTACCCTTGC
Source organism: Osmia lignaria lignaria (assembly GCF_051020975.1). NCBI lineage: Eukaryota > Metazoa > Arthropoda > Insecta > Hymenoptera > Megachilidae > Osmia > Osmia lignaria. Next base: position 17,987 of record NW_027478326.1, on the reverse strand, counting down.
GCTAAGGGGAGAAGAAGAGAAAAGCAGTTGTTAAATCTAAGAGGTGTGTGGAGTACATCGCGTGTTGGTTAAAATTGTTAAATGAAGTATACGCGAAATGTTCTCTCGCTCTTGCTTTTCCTCTTGCTTCCGTGGCGCTCGAAAAGAAGGGATGATAAATAAAGAAACCTATTCGAAATCTCTTGTGGAACAAAAAATAATACGGACGGACGTTAAAATTGAACCGAGACGAAATGGATCGTCTTGCGAGTTGTCTTCGCTTTGAAATTGTTAAAAATTGATAAAAGCAATACGACGAAGCTGCAGTCCGCAAAATGTTTGAAGCAAAAAGGAAATAACACGAAAATTATGGGAACGTCGTGTCTCAACTTTTTTTTCCCTCTTGTGCTCGTTTCATCGAACGATAAATACAAACATTTTGAAACGAGAGAGGAGGAAAAATTGAATATGCGAAAGGTTGATTCACGCACAGTTTCTCTACGTGTTTGCTTTTTTGCTTCTTTTCGTTTATTTTTTTTTTTTTTGCATCGAGCATCATTATTCACCTTTCGATGAAACCAAAGAAATTGACGACCTCAGAGTAGGCGAGATTACCCGCTGAATTTAAGCATATTATTAAGCGGAGGAAAAGAAACTAACTAGGATTTCCTTAGTAGCGGCGAGCGAACAGGAATGAGCCCAGCACTGAATCCCGCGGTACCGCCGCTGGGAAATGTAGTGTTCAGGAGGATCCGTTTATCCCGAGACATCGAATTGCGTCCAAGTCCATCTTGAATGGGGCCATTTACCCATAGAGGGTGCCAGGCCCGTAGTGACCGGTACGCGTTTCGGGAGGATCTCTCCTTAGAGTCGGGTTGCTTGAGAGTGCAGCCCTAAGTGGGTGGTAAACTCCATCTAAGGCTAAATACGACCACGAGACCGATAGCGAACAAGTACCGTGAGGGAAAGTTGAAAAGAACTTTGAAGAGAGAGTTCAAGAGTACGTGAAACCGTTCAGGGGTAAACCTGAGAAACCCAAAAGATCGAATGGGGAGATTCATCGTCAACAACGCTGGCTCCCGTTGGTGCGCGATGCCCCGGATGGACCTTCGGGTTCCATTAGCGAGGGCACACCACCTTCGGCGAATGTTCCGGCGAGGTAGTCGTGCACTTCTCCCCTAGTAGAACGTCGCGACCCGTTGCGTGTCGGTCTACGGTCCGAGGCGGAGCCTGTCCGTCACCTTAACGGTGTTCGTGACAGACCCTCGGTTGCCTGGCCGACTGCGCGACGGTACTCAGACGGTATCAGGCCGCAACCAATCCATTTTCGAATGTGTGTGCGTCAGGACCGCCGCAAGCTAGGTTCAGTTATAATTACCCGGATGTACGGACTATGCGCCGTCCCCGGGTCTGGCCAGCTGTTAGCAGGAGGAGTCCTTGGACTGGCCAAGCTTTGAATTACCGGTCGGCGACGCTATTGCTTTGGGTACTCTCAGGACCCGTCTTGAAACACGGACCAAGGAGTCTAACATGTGCGCAAGTCATTGGGATATAAATAAACCTAAAGGCGAAATGAAAGTGAATGTCGTCCTCTGCGTCGACCTAGGGAGGATGGGCCTCGTTACGATTAGGCCTCGCACTCCCGGGGCGTCTCGTTCTCATTGCGAGAAGAGGCGCACCTAGAGCGTACACGTTGGGACCCGAAAGATGGTGAACTATGCCTGGTCAGGACGAAGTCAGGGGAAACCCTGATGGAGGTCCGTAGCGATTCTGACGTGCAAATCGATCGTCGGAACTGGGTATAGGGGCGAAAGACTAATCGAACCATCTAGTAGCTGGTTCCCTCCGAAGTTTCCCTCAGGATAGCTGGCACTCGCTCGAACGTTATTGCGAGTCTCATCTGGTAAAGCGAATGATTAGAGGCCTTGGGACCGAAACGACCTCAACCTATTCTCAAACTTTAAATGGGTGAGATCTCTGGCTTGCTTGCATCAAATGAAGCCATGAGATTTTATTATTGGATCAGAGTGCCAAGTGGGCCAATTTTGGTAAGCAGAACTGGCGCTGTGGGATGAACCAAACGCAGAGTTAAGGCGCCTAAGTCGACGCTTATGGGATACCATGAAAGGCGTTGGTTGCTTAAGACAGCAGGACGGTGGCCATGGAAGTCGGAATCCGCTAAGGAGTGTGTAACAACTCACCTGCCGAAGCAACTAGCCCTGAAAATGGATGGCGCTGAAGCGTCGCGCCTATACTCCGCCGTCAGTGGCAAGTGGGGCTGGACAAAATTTGGTCCTCCATGAAGCCCTGACGAGTAGGAGGGTCGCGGCGGTGTGCGCAGAAGGGTCTGGGCGTGAGCCTGCCTGGAGCCGCCGTCGGTGCAGATCTTGGTGGTAGTAGCAAATACTCCAGCGAGGCCCTGGAGGACTGACGTGGAGAAGGGTTTCGTGTGAACAGCCGTTGCACACGAGTCAGTCGATCCTAAGCCCTAAGAGAAATCCTATGTAAATGAGGTGTCCTAAAGCTCTCAGTTAAAAAGCAACAACAAAACTGTTAAATATGGCTAAATCGAATTTATAAGAAGTAGTTGCAGAGATGCACACCCATTGGGCGAAAGGGAATCCGGTTCCTATTCCGGAACCCGGCAGCGGAACCGCATACCATTCGGGCCCTCGTAAGAGTGTTCGTCGGGGTAACCCAAAATGACCTGGAGACGCCGTCGGGAGATCTGGGAAGAGTTTTCTTTTCTGTATAAGCGTTCGAGTTCCCTGGAAACCTCTAGCAGGGAGATAGGGTTTGGAACGCGAAGAGCACCGCAGTTGCGGCGGTGTCTGGATCTTCCCCTCGGACCTTGAAAATCCAGGAGAGGGCCACGTGGAGGTGTCGCGCCGGTTCGTACCCATATCCGCAGCAGGTCTCCAAGGTGAAGAGCCTCTAGTCGATAGATTAATGTAGGTAAGGGAAGTCGGCAAATTGGATCCGTAACTTCGGAATAAGGATTGGCTCTG
>NW_027478326.1:5000-10000 GCF_051020975.1 Osmia lignaria lignaria | reverse complement strand
GTTCGTTATTTTGGCTAAACGGAGCGAAAATCTGCATTTATACCATCACGGACGTTAGTTTAATAGCGTTTAACGATGGATCCACGGTACAGAATGCAAAAATATGAATGTTAAAATTTTCGACTAATCGGTTCTAAGAGGCGAAGCAATACGCCGCTGGGACTTTGAAATATTTCGGAGCGCACCTAAAGTTCGTTATTTTGGCTAAACGGAGCGAAAATCTGCATTTATACCATCACGGACGTTAGTTTAATAGCGTTTAACGATGGATCCACGGTACAGAATGCAAAAATATGATTGTTAAAATTTTCGACTAATCGGTTCTAAGAGGCGAAGCAATACGCCGCTGGGACTTTGAAATATTTCGGAGCGCACCTAAAGTTCGTTATTTTGGCTAAACGGAGCGAAAATCTGCATTTATACCATCACGGACGTTAGTCCAATAGCGTTTAACGATCGATCCACGGTACAGAATGCAAAAATATGATTGTTAAAATTTTCGACTAATCGGTTCTAAGAGGCGAAGCAATACGCCGCTGGGACTTTGAAATATTTCGGAGCGCACCTAAAGTTCGTTATTTTGGCTAAACGGAGCGAAAATCTGCATTTATACCATCACGGACGTTAGTTTAATAGCGTTTAACGATGGATCCACGGTACAGAATGCAAAAATATGAATGTTAAAATTTTCGACTAATCGGTTCTAAGAGGCGAAGCAATACGCCGCTGGGACTTTGAAATATTTCGGAGCGCACCTAAAGTTCGTTATTTTGGCTAAACGGAGCGAAAATCTGCATTTATACCATCACGGACGTTAGTTTAATAGCGTTTAACGATGGATCCACGGTACAGAATGCAAAAATATGATTGTTAAAATTTTCGACTAATCGGTTCTAAGAGGCGAAGCAATACGCCGCTGGGACTTTGAAATATTTCGGAGCGCACCTAAAGTTCGTTATTTTGGCTAAACGGAGCGAAAATCTGCATTTATACCATCACGGACGTTAGTCCAATAGCGTTTAACGATCGATCCACGGTACAGAATGCAAAAATATGATTGTTAAAATTTTCGACTAATCGGTTCTAAGAGGCGAAGCAATACGCCGCTGGGACTTTGAAATATTTCGGAGCGCACCTAAAGTTCGTTATTTTGGCTAAACGGAGCGAAAATCTGCATTTATACCATCACGGACGTTAGTTTAATAGCGTTTAACGATGGATCCACGGTACAGAATGCAAAAATATGATTGTTAAAATTTTCGACTAATCGGTTCTAAGAGGCGAAGCAATACGCCGCTGGGACTTTGAAATATTTCGGAGCGCACCTAAAGTTCGTTATTTTGGCTAAACGGAGTGAAAATCTGCATTTATACCATCACGGACGTTAGTTTAATAGCGTTTAACGATGGATCCACGGTACAGAATGCAAAAATATGATTGTTAAAATTTTCGACTAATCGGTTCTAAGAGGCGAAGCAATACGCCGCTGGGACTTTGAAATATTTCGGAGCGCACCTAAAGTTCGTTATTTTGGCTAAACGGAGCGAAAATCTGCATTTATACCATCACGGACGTTAGTTCAATAGCGTTTAACGATCGATCCACGGTACAGAATGCAAAAATATGATTGTTAAAATTTTCGACTAATCGGTTCTAAGAGGCGAAGCAATACGCCGCTGGGACTTTGAAATATTTCGGAGCGCACCTAAAGTTCGTTATTTTGGCTAAACGGAGCGAAAATCTGCATTTATACCATCACGGACGTTAGTTTAATAGCGTTTAACGATGGATCCACGGTACAGAATGCAAAAATATGATTGTTAAAATTTTCGACTAATCGGTTCTAAGAGGCGAAGCAATACGCCGCTGGGACTTTGAAATATTTCGGAGCGCACCTAAAGTTCGTTATTTTGGCTAAACGGAGCGAAAATCTGCATTTATACCATCACGGACGTTAGTTCAATAGCGTTTAACGATCGATCCACGGTACAGAATGCAAAAATATGATTGTTAAAATTTTCGACTAATCGGTTCTAAGAGGCGAAGCAATACGCCGCTGGGACTTTGAAATATTTCGGAGCGCACCTAAAGTTCGTTATTTTGGCTAAACGGAGCGAAAATCTGCATTTATACCATCACGGACGTTAGTTTAATAGCGTTTAACGATGGATCCACGGTACAGAATGCAAAAATATGATTGTTAAAATTTTCGACTAATCGGTTCTAAGAGGCGAAGCAATACGCCGCTGGGACTTTGAAATATTTCGGAGCGCACCTAAAGTTCGTTATTTTGGCTAAACGGAGCGAAAATCTGCATTTATACCATCACGGACGTTAGTTCAATAGCGTTTAACGATCGATCCACGGTACAGAATGCAAAAATATGATTGTTAAAATTTTCGACTAATCGGTTCTAAGAGGCGAAGCAATACGCCGCTGGGACTTTGAAATATTTCGGAGCGCACCTAAAGTTCGTTATTTTGGCTAAACGGAGCGAAAATCTGCATTTATACCATCACGGACGTTAGTTTAATAGCGTTTAACGATGGATCCACGGTACAGAATGCAAAAATATGAATGTTAAAATTTTCGACTAATCGGTTCTAAGAGGCGAAGCAATACGCCGCTGGGACTTTGAAATATTTCGGAGCGCACCTAAAGTTCGTTATTTTGGCTAAACGGAGCGAAAATCTGCATTTATACCATCACGGACGTTAGTTTAATAGCGTTTAACGATGGATCCACGGTACAGAATGCAAAAATATGATTGTTAAAATTTTCGACTAATCGGTTCTAAGAGGCGAAGCAATACGCCGCTGGGACTTTGAAATATTTCGGAGCGCACCTAAAGTTCGTTATTTTGGCTAAACGGAGCGAAAATCTGCATTTATACCATCACGGACGTTAGTCCAATAGCGTTTAACGATGGATCCACGGTACAGAATGCAAAAATATGATTGTTAAAATTTTCGACTAATCGGTTCTAAGAGGCGAAGCAATACGCCGCTGGGACTTTGAAATATTTCGGAGCGCACCTAAAGTTCGTTATTTTGGCTAAACGGAGCGAAAATCTGCATTTATACCATCACGGACGTTAGTTTAATAGCGTTTAACGATGGATCCACGGTACAGAATGCAAAAATATGATTGTTAAAATTTTCGACTAATCGGTTCTAAGAGGCGAAGCAATACGCCGCTGGGACTTTGAAATATTTCGGAGCGCACCTAAAGTTCGTTATTTTGGCTAAACGGAGCGAAAATCTGCATTTATACCATCACGGACGTTAGTTCAATAGCGTTTAACGATCGATCCACGGTACAGAATGCAAAAATATGATTGTTAAAATTTTCGACTAATCGGTTCTAAGAGGCGAAGCAATACGCCGCTGGGACTTTGAAATATTTCGGAGCGCACCTAAAGTTCGTTATTTTGGCTAAACGGAGCGAAAATCTGCATTTATACCATCACGGACGTTAGTTTAATAGCGTTTAACGATGGATCCACGGTACAGAATGCAAAAATATGATTGTTAAAATTTTCGACTAATCGGTTCTAAGAGGCGAAGCAATACGCCGCTGGGACTTTGAAATATTTCGGAGCGCACCTAAAGTTCGTTATTTTGGCTAAACGGAGCGAAAATCTGCATTTATACCATCACGGACGTTAGTTTAATAGCGTTTAACGATGGATCCACGGTACAGAATGCAAAAATATGATTGTTAAAATTTTCGACTAATCGGTTCTAAGAGGCGAAGCAATACGCCGCTGGGACTTTGAAATATTTCGGAGCGCACCTAAAGTTCGTTATTTTGGCTAAACGGAGCGAAAATCTGCATTTATACCATCACGGACGTTAGTTCAATAGCGTTTAACGATCGATCCACGGTACAGAATGCAAAAATATGATTGTTAAAATTTTCGACTAATCGGTTCTAAGAGGCGAAGCAATACGCCGCTGGGACTTTGAAATATTTCGGAGCGCACCTAAAGTTCGTTATTTTGGCTAAACGGAGCGAAAATCTGCATTTATACCATCACGGACGTTAGTTTAATAGCGTTTAACGATGGATCCACGGTACAGAATGCAAAAATATGATTGTTAAAATTTTCGACTAATCGGTTCTAAGAGGCGAAGCAATACGCCGCTGGGACTTTGAAATATTTCGGAGCGCACCTAAAGTTCGTTATTTTGGCTAAACGGAGCGAAAATCTGCATTTATACCATCACGGACGTTAGTTCAATAGCGTTTAACGATCGATCCACGGTACAGAATGCAAAAATATGATTGTTAAAATTTTCGACTAATCGGTTCTAAGAGGCGAAGCAATACGCCGCTGGGACTTTGAAATATTTCGGAGCGCACCTAAAGTTCGTTATTTTGGCTAAACGGAGCGAAAATCTGCATTTATACCATCACGGACGTTAGTTTAATAGCGTTTAACGATGGATCCACGGTACAGAATGCAAAAATATGATTGTTAAAATTTTCGACTTATCGGTTCTGGATCACTGAAAAATCAAAAAAAATTATTAATTTTGATTAATTAAATTACATATGTAGTTTTATATTGTTATAGTCTCGTATTTGTTAATGTTTTGTCGTAAGAAAATGCAAAAATATCGTTTTAATGTTTTCGTCTCATCGGTTCTGGATCGCTGAAAAATCAAAAAAAAATATTCATTTTGATTAATTAAATTACAAATGGAGTTTTATATTGCTATAGTCGCTTATTTGTTAATGTTTTACCGTAAGAAAATGCAAAAATATCGTTTTAATATTTTCATCTCATCGGTTCTGGGCGGTTTTAAAATTTTTTAAAATATTAATTAAACCCATGATTTACATGAGAATGTGAATTTATTATGTCCTGCATGTTAATTTATTAATTTTCATGTATAGAACGTTATAAAATGAAAGGATATGTTCGACGATATTTTCAGTCTAAGTTTTACCGTGCCGGCGGGATGGTACGCTCTCACGGCGGTTTGCACAGGCAT
>NW_027478325.1:0-28294 GCF_051020975.1 Osmia lignaria lignaria | reverse complement strand
CAGCTCGACGGAAATGTGCTATTTGTGTACGATACAGTGCAGACCGATACAAACCGGAACAAAATCGTGCAAGGGAGTGCGTTTTCAGCTAGAAATGGGTCAAATCGGGCTGTAATTGTTAAACCGTCACTGATATCGTCAAACTCTCGAAGGAAATGAGCTATTTGGGTCCGAAATAATGCAGAACGACACAAACCGGAGCAAAATCGTGCAAGGGAGTGCGTTTTCAGCGAGAAATGGGTCAAATCGGGCTGTAATTGTTCAAACGCCACTGATATCGTCAACCTCTCGACGGAAATGTGCTATTTGGGTCCGATATAGTGCAGAACGACACAAACCGGAGCAAAATCGTGCAAGGGAGTGCGTTTTCAGAGAGAAATGGGTCAAATCGGGCTGTAATTGTTGAACCGTCACTGATATCGTCAAACTCTCGAAGGAAATGAGCTATTTGGGTCCGAAATAATGCAGAACGCCTCAAAACGGAGCAAAATCGTGCAAGGGAGTGCGTTTTCAGCGAGAAATGTGTCAAATCGAGCTGTAATTGTTGAACCGTCGCTGATATCGTCAAGCTCTCGACGGAAATGTGCTATTTGGGTACGATGTAGTGCAGAATGACACAAACCGAAGCTAAATCGTGCAAGGGAGTGCGTTTTCAGCGAGAAATGTGTCAAATCGGGCTGTAATTGTTGAACCGTCGCTGATATCGTCATTTCTCGACGGAAATGTGCTATTTGGGTCCGAAGAAGTGCAAACGACCCAAGCCGGAGCGAAATCGTGCAAGGGAGTGCATTTTCAGCGACAAATGCGTGAAATCGGGCTGTAATTCTTAAACCGTCACTGATATCGTCAAACTCTCGACGGAAATGTGATATTTGGGTGCGATATAGTGCAGAACAACACAAACCGGAGCAAAATCGTGCAAGGGAGTGCGTTTTTAGCGAGAAATGTGTCAAATCGTCCTGTAATTGTTAAACCGTCACTGATATCGTCAAACTCTCGACGGAAATGTGCTATTTGGGTACGATATAGTGCAGAACAACACAATCCGGAGCAAAATCGTTCAGGGAAGTGCGTTTACAGCGAGAAATGGGAGAAATCGGGGTGTAATTGTTGAACCGTCGATGATATCGTCAAACTCTCGACGGAAATGTGCTATTTGGATCCGATATAATGCAGAACAACACAAACCGGAGCAAAATCGTGCAAGGGAGTGCGTTTTCAGCGAGAAATGGGTCAAATCGGGCTGTAATTGTTGAACCGTCGCTGATATCTGCAAAGTCTCGACGGAGATGTGCAACTTGGGTGCGATATATTGCAGAACAACACAAACCGGAGCAAAATCGTGCGAGGTAGTGCGTTTTGAGCGAGAAATGGGTCAAATCGGGCTGTAATTGTTGAACCGTCGCTGATATCGTCAAACTCTCGACGGAAATGTCCTATTTGGGTCCGATATAGTGCAGAACGAGACATACCGAAATAATCGTGCAAGGAAGTGCGTTTTCAGCGAGAAATGGGTCAAATCGGGCTGTAATTGATAAACCGACGCTGATATCGTCAAACTCCCGACGAAAATGTCCTATTTGGGTCCGATATAGTGCAGAACGAAATAAACCGAAGCTAAATCGTGCACGGATGTGCGTTTACAGCGAGAAATGGGTCAAATCGGGCTGTAACTGTTAAACCGTCACCGATATCGTCAAACTCTCGACGGAAATGTGCTATTTCGGTCCGATATAGGTCAGAACGACACAAACCGGAGCAAAATCGTACAAGGGAGTGCGTTTTCAGCGGGAAATGCGCCAAATCTGGCTGTAATTGTTAAACCGTCACTGATATCGTCAAACTCTCGATGGAAATGAGCTATTTGGGTCCGAAATAGTGCAAGACGACACAAACCGGAGCAAAATCGTACAAGGGAGTGCGTTTTCAGCGAGAAATGGGTCAAATCGGGCTGTAATTGTTGAACCGTCGCTGATATCGTCAAACTCTCGACGGAAATGTGCTATTTGGGTACGATATAGTGCAGAATTTCACAATCCGGAGCAAAATCGTGAAAGGGAGTGCGTTTTCAGCGAGAAATGTGTTCAATCGGGCTGTAATTGTTAAACCGTCACTGATATCGTCAAACTCTCGACGGAAATGTGCTATTTCGGTCCGATATAGGTCAGAACGACACAAACCGGAGCAAAATCGTACAAGGGAGTGCGTTTTCAGCGAGAAATGCGCCAAATCTGGCTGTAATTGTTAAACCGTCACTGATATCGTCAAACTCTCGATGGAAATGAGCTATCTGGGTCCGAAATAGTGCAAAACGACACAAACCGGAGCAAAATCGTACAAGGGAGTGCGTTTTCAGCGAGAAATGGGTGAAATCGGGCTGTAATTGGTAAACCGTCACTGATATCGTCAAAGTCTCGACGGAAATGTGCTATTTGGGTCCGATATAGTGCAGAACAACACAAACCGGAGCAAAATCGTGCAAGGGAGTGCGTTTTCAGCGAGAAAGGGGTCAAATCGGGCTGTAATTTTTGAACCGTCGCTGATATCGTCAAGCTCTCGACGGAAATGTGCTATTTGGGTACGAAATAATGCAGAACGCCTCAAACCGGAGCAAAATCGTGCAAGGGAGTGCGTTTTCAGCGAGAAATGGGTCAAATCGGGCTGTAAATGGTAAACCGTCACTAATATCGTCAAACTCTCGAAGGAAATGAGCTATTTGGGTCCGAAATAATGCAGAACGACACAAACCGGAGCAAAATCGTGCAAGGGAGTGCGTTTTCAGCGAGAAATGGGTCAAATCGGGCTGTAATTGTTCAACCGCCACTGATATCGTCAAGCTCTCGACGGAAATGTGCTATTTGGGCCGATATAGTGCAGAACAACACAAACCGGAGCAAAATCGTTCAAGGAAGTGCGTTTACAGCAAGAAATGTGTCAAATCGGGCTGTAATTGTTAAACCGTCACTGATATCGCCAAAGTGTCGACGGAAATATGCTATTTGGGTACGAAATAGTGCAGAACGCCTCAAACCGGAGCAAAATCGTGCAAGGGAGTGCGTTTTCAGCGAGAAATGGGTCAAATCGGGCTGTAAACGGTAAACCGTCACTGATATCGTCAAAGTCTCGACGGAAATGTGCTATTTGGGTCCGATATAGTGCAGAACAACACAAACCGGAGCAAAATCGTGCAAGGGAGTGCGTTTTCAGCGAGAAATGTGTCAAATCGGGCTGTAATTGTAGAACCGTCGCTGATATCGTCAAACTCTCGACGGAAATGTGCTATTTCGGTCCGATATAGTGCAGAACGACACAAACCGGAGCAAAATCGTGCAAGGGAGTGCGTTTTCAGCGAGAAATGGGTCAAATCGGGCTGTAATTGTTCAACCGTCACTGATATCGTCAACCTCTCGACGGAAATGTGCTATTTGGGTCCGATATAGGTCAGAACGCCACAAACCGGAGCAAAATCGTACAAGGGAGTGCGTTTTCAGCGAGATATGCGCCAAATCGAGCTGTAATTGTTAAACCGTCACTGATATCGTCAAACTCTCGAAGGAAATGAGCTATTTGGGTCCGAAATAATGCAGAACGCCTCAAAACGGAGCAAAATCGTGCAAGGGAGTGCGTTTTCAGCGAGAAATGTGTCAAATCGAGCTGTAATTGTTGAACCGTCGCTGATATCGTCAAGCTCTCGACGGAAATGTGCTATTTGGGTACGATGTAGTGCAGAATGACACAAACCGAAGCTAAATCGTGCAAGGGAGTGCGTTTTCAGCGAGAAATGTGTCAAATCGGGCTGTAATTGTTGAACCGTCGCTGATATCGTCATTTCTCGACGGAAATGTGCTATTTGGGTCCGAAGAAGTGCAAAACGACCCAAGCCGGAGCGAAATCGTGCAAGGGAGTGCATTTTCAGCGACAAATGCGTGAAATCGGGCTGTAATTCTTAAACCGTCACTGATATCGTCAAACTCTCGACGGAAATGTGATATTTGGGTGCGATATAGTGCAGAACAACACAAACCGGAGCAAAATCGTGCAAGGGAGTGCGTTTTAGCGAGAAATGTGTCAAATCGTGCTGTAATTGTTAAACCGTCACTGATATCGTCAAACTCTCGACGGAAATGTGCTATTTGGGTACGATATAGTGCAGAACAACACAATCCGGAGCAAAATCGTTCAGGGAAGTGCGTTTACAGCGAGAAATGGGAGAAATCGGGGTGTAATTGTTGAACCGTCGATGATATCGTCAAACTCTCGACGGAAATGTGCTATTTGGATCCGATATAATGCAGAACAACACAAACCGGAGCAAAATCGTGCAAGGGAGTGCGTTTTCAGCGAGAAATGGGTCAAATCGGGCTGTAATTGTTGAACCGTCGCTGATATCTGCAAAGTCTCGACGGAGATGTGCAACTTGGGTGCGATATATTGCAGAACAACACAAACCGGAGCAAAATCGTGCGAGGGAGTGCGTTTTCAGCGAGAAATGGGTCAAATCGGGCTGTGATTGTTAAACCGTCACTGATATCCTCAATGTCTCGACGGAAATATGCTTCTTGGATCCGATATAGGTCAGGACGACACAAACCGGAGCAAAATTGTGCAAGGGAGCGCGTTTCCAGCGAGAAATGGGTCAAACCGGGCTGTAATTGTTGAACCGTCACTGATATCGTCAAAGTCTCGACGGAGATGTGCTATTTTTCAGTGCGATATAGTGCAGAACAACACAAACCGGAGCAAAATCGTGCAAGGGAGAGCGTTTTCAGCTAGAAATGTGTCAAATCGGGTTGTAATTGTTAAACCGTCACTGATATCGTCAACTCTCGACGGAAATGTCCTATTTGGATCCGATATAGTGCAGAACGAGACAAACCGAAGCAAAATCGTGCAAGGAAGTGCGTTTACAGCGAGAAATGCGTCATATCGGGCTGTAATTGTTCAACCGCCACTGATATCGTCAACCTCTCGACGGAAATGTGCTATTTGGGTCCGATATAGGTCAGAACGACATAAACCGGAGCAAGACCGTACAAGGGAGTGCGTTTTCAGCGAGAAATGTGTCAAATCGGGCTGTAATTGTTTGAACCGTCGCTGATATCGTCATTTCTCGACGGAAATGTGCTATTTGGGTACGATATAGTGCAGAACGACACAAACCGAAGCAAAATCGTGCTAGGCAGTGCATTTTCAGCTACGAATGGGTCAAATCGGGCTGTAATTGTTGAACCGTGGCTGATATCGTCAAACTCTCAACGGAAATGTGCGATTTGGGTCCGAAGTAGTGCAAAACGACCCAAACCGGAGCGAAATCGTGCAAGGGAGTGCATTTTCAGCGACAAATGCGTGAAATCGGGCTGTAATTCTTAAACCGTCACTGATATCGTCAAACTCTCGACGGAAATGTGCTATTTGGGTGCGATATAGTGCAGAACATCACAAACCGTAGCAAAATCGTGCAAGGGAGAGCGTTTTCAGCGAGAAATGTGTCAAATCGGGCTGTAATTGTTAAACCGTCACTGATATCGTCAAACTCTCGACGGAAATGTGCTATTTGTGTACGATACAGTGCAGACCGATACAAACCGGAACAAAATCGTGCAAGGGAGTGCGTTTTCAGCTAGAAATGGGTCAAATCGGGCTGTAATTGTTAAACCGTCACTGATATCGTCAAACTCTCGAAGGAAATGAGCTATTTGGGTCCGAAATAATGCAGAACGACACAAACCGGAGCAAAATCGTGCAAGGGAGTGCGTTTTCAGCGAGAAATGGGTCAAATCGGGCTGTAATTGTTCAAACGCCACTGATATCGTCAACCTCTCGACGGAAATGTGCTATTTGGGTCCGATATAGTGCAGAACGACACAAACCGGAGCAAAATCGTGCAAGGGAGTGCGTTTTCAGAGAGAAATGGGTCAAATCGGGCTGTAATTGTTGAACCGTCACTGATATCGTCAAACTCTCGAAGGAAATGAGCTATTTGGGTCCGAAATAATGCAGAACGCCTCAAAACGGAGCAAAATCGTGCAAGGGAGTGCGTTTTCAGCGAGAAATGTGTCAAATCGAGCTGTAATTGTTGAACCGTCGCTGATATCGTCAAGCTCTCGACGGAAATGTGCTATTTGGGTACGATGTAGTGCAGAATGACACAAACCGAAGCTAAATCGTGCAAGGGAGTGCGTTTTCAGCGAGAAATGTGTCAAATCGGGCTGTAATTGTTGAACCGTCGCTGATATCGTCATTTCTCGACGGAAATGTGCTATTTGGGTCCGAAGAAGTGCAAAACGACCCAAGCCGGAGCGAAATCGTGCAAGGGAGTGCATTTTCAGCGACAAATGCGTGAAATCGGGCTGTAATTCTTAAACCGTCACTGATATCGTCAAACTCTCGACGGAAATGTGATATTTGGGTGCGATATAGTGCAGAACAACACAAACCGGAGCAAAATCGTGCAAGGGAGTGCGTTTTTAGCGAGAAATGTGTCAAATCGTCCTGTAATTGTTAAACCGTCACTGATATCGTCAAACTCTCGACGGAAATGTGCTATTTGGGTACGATATAGTGCAGAACAACACAATCCGGAGCAAAATCGTTCAGGGAAGTGCGTTTACAGCGAGAAATGGGAGAAATCGGGTGTAATTGTTGAACCGTCGATGATATCGTCAAACTCTCGACGGAAATGTGCTATTTGGATCCGATATAATGCAGAACAACACAAACCGGAGCAAAATCGTGCAAGGGAGTGCGTTTTCAGCGAGAAATGGGTCAAATCGGGCTGTAATTGTTGAACCGTCGCTGATATCTGCAAAGTCTCGACGGAGATGTGCAACTTGGGTGCGATATATTGCAGAACAACACAAACCGGAGCAAAATCGTGCGAGGTAGTGCGTTTTCAGCGAGAAATGGGTCAAATCGGGCTGTGATTGTTAAACCGTCACTGATATCCTCAATGTCTCGACGGAAATATGCTTCTTGGATCCGATATAGGTCAGGACGACACAAACCGGAGCAAAATTGTGCAAGGGAGCGCGTTTCCAGCGAGAAATGGGTCAAACCGGGCTGTAATTGTTGAACCGTCACTGATATCGTCAAAGTCTCGACGGAGATGTGCTATTTTTCAGTGCGATATAGTGCAGAACAACACAAACCGGAGCAAAATCGTGCAAGGGAGAGCGTTTTCAGCGAGAAATGTGTCAAATCGGGTTGTAATTGTTAAACCGTCACTGATATCGTCAACTCTCGACGGAAATGTCCTATTTGGATCCGATATAGTGCAGAACGAGACAAACCGAAGCAAAATCGTGCAAGGAAGTGCGTTTACAGCGAGAAATGCGTCATATCGGGCTGTAATTGTTCAACCGCCACTGATATCGTCAACCTCTCGACGGAAATGTGCTATTTGGGTCCGATATAGGTCAGAACGACATAAACCGGAGCAAGACCGTACAAGGGAGTGCGTTTTCAGCGAGAAATGTGTCAAATCGGGCTGTAATTGTTGAACCGTCGCTGATATCGTCATTTCTCGACGGAAATGTGCTATTTGGGTACGATATAGTGCAGAACGACACAAACCGAAGCAAAATCGTGCTAGGCAGTGCATTTTCAGCTACGAATGGGTCAAATCGGGCTGTAATTGTTGAACCGTGGCTGATATCGTCAAACTCTCAACGGAAATGTGCGATTTGGGTCCGAAGTAGTGCAAAACGACCCAAACCGGAGCGAAATCGTGCAAGGGAGTGCATTTTCAGCGACAAATGCGTGAAATCGGGCTGTAATTCTTAAACCGTCACTGATATCGTCAAACTCTCGACGGAAATGTGCTATTTGGGTGCGATATAGTGCAGAACATCACAAACCGTAGCAAAATCGTGCAAGGGAGAGCGTTTTCAGCGAGAAATGTGTCAAATCGGGCTGTAATTGTTAAACCGTCACTGATATCGTCAAACTCTCGACGGAAATGTGCTATTTGTGTACGATACAGTGCAGACCGATACAAACCGGAACAAAATCGTGCAAGGGAGTGCGTTTTCAGCTAGAAATGGGTCAAATCGGGCTGTAATTGTTAAACCGTCACTGATATCGTCAAACTCTCGAAGGAAATGAGCTATTTGGGTCCGAAATAATGCAGAACGACACAAACCGGAGCAAAATCGTGCAAGGGAGTGCGTTTTCAGCGAGAAATGGGTCAAATCGGGCTGTAATTGTTCAACCGCCACTGATATCGTCAACCTCTCGACGGAAATGTGCTATTTGGGTCCGATATAGTGCAGAACGACACAAACCGGAGCAAAATCGTGCAAGGGAGTGCGTTTTCAGAGAGAAATGGGTCAAATCGGGCTGTAATTGTTCAACCGTCACTGATATCGTCAACCTCTCGACGGAAATGTGCTATTTGGGTCCGATATAGGTCAGAACGACACAAACCGGAGCAAAATCGTACAAGGGAGTGCGTTTTCAGCGAGAAATGCGCCAAATCGAGCTGTAATTGTTAAACCGTCACTGATATCGTCAAACTCTCGAAGGAAATGAGCTATTTGGGTCCGAAATAATGCAGAACGCCTC
The DNA here is from genome assembly GCF_051020975.1 of Osmia lignaria lignaria. NCBI lineage: Eukaryota > Metazoa > Arthropoda > Insecta > Hymenoptera > Megachilidae > Osmia > Osmia lignaria. Next base: position 19,732 of record NW_027478325.1, on the reverse strand, counting down.
AAAACGGAGCGAAATCGTGCAAGGGAGTGCGTTTTCAGCGAGAAATGTGTCAAATCGAGCTGTAATTGTTGAACGGTCGCTGATATCGTCAAGCTCTCGACGGAAATGTGCTATTTGGGTACGAAATAGTGCAGAACGCCTCAAACCGGAGCAAAATCGTGCAAGGGAGTGCGTTTTCAGCGAGAAATGTGTCAAATCGGGCTTTAGTTGTTGAACCGTCGCTGATATCGTCAACCTCTCAACGGAAATGTGCTATTTGGGTACGATACAGTGCAGGCCGATACAAACCGGAACAAAATCGTGCAAAGGAGTGCGTTTTCAGCGAGAAATCAGTCAAATCGGGCTGTAATTGTTGAACCGTCGCTGATATCGTCAAACTCTCGACGGAAATGTGCTATTTCGGTCCGATATAGTGCAGAACGACACAAACCGGAGTAAAATCGTGCAAGGGAGTGCGTTTTCAGCGAGAAATGGGTCATATCGGGCTGTAATTGTTCAACCGCCACTGATATCGTCAACCTCTCGACGGAAATGTGCTATTTGGGTCCGATATAGGTCAGAACGAGACAAACCGCAGCAAGACCGTACAAGGGAGTGCGTTTTCAGCGAGAAATGTGTCAAATCGGGCTGTAATTGTTGAACCGTCGCTGATATCGTCATTTCTCGACGGAAATGTGCTATTTGGGTACGATATAGTGCAGAACGACACAAACCGAAGCAAAATGGTGCTAGGCAGTGCATTTTCAGCTACGAATGGGTCAAATCGGGCTGTAATTGTTGAACCGTGGCTGATATCGTCAAACTCTCAACGGAAATGTGCTATTTGGGTCCGAAGTAGTGCAAAACGACCCAAACCGGAGCGAAATCGTGCAAGGGAGTGCATTTTCAGCGACAAATGCGTGAAATCGGGCTGTAATTCTTAAACCGTCACTGATATCGTCAAACTCTCGACGGAAATGTGCTATTTGGGTGCGATATAGTGCAGAACATCACAAACCGTAGCAAAATCGTGCAAGGGAGAGCGTTTTCAGCGAGAAATGTGTCAAATCGGGCTGTAATTGTTAAACCGTCACTGATATCGTCAAACTCTCGACGGAAAAGTGCTATTTGGGTCCGATATAATGCAGAACGACACAAACCGGAGCAAAATCGTGCGAGGGAGTGCGTTTTCAGCGAGAAATGGGCCAAATCGGGCTGTAATTGTCGAACCGTCGCTGATATCGTCGAACTCTCGACGGAAAAGTGCTATTTGGGTCCGATATAATGCAGAACGACACAAACCGGAGCAAAATCGTGCGAGGGAGTGCGTTTTCAGCGAGAGATGGGACAAATCGGCTGTAATTGTTAAACCGTCACTGATATCCTCAATGTCTCGACGGAAATGTGCTTCTTGGATCCGATATAGGTCAGGACGACACAAACCGGAGCAAAATGGTGCAAGGGAGCGCGTTTCCAGCGAGAAATGTGTCAAACCGGGCTGTAATTGTTGAACCGTCACTGATATCGTCAAAGTCTCGACGGAGATGTGCTATTTGGGTGCGATATAGTGCAGAACAACACAAACCGGAGCAAAATTGTGCAAGGGAGAGCGTTTTCAGCGAGAAATGGGTCAAATCGTGCTGTAATTGTTAAACCGTCACTGATATCGTCAAAGTCTCGACGGAAATGTGCTATTTGTGACCGATATAGCGCAGAACAACACAAACCGGAGCAAAATCGTGCGAGGGAGTGCGTTTTCAGCGAGAGATGGGTCAAATCGGGCTGTAATTGTTAAACCGTCACTGATATCCTCAAAGGCGCGGACGGAAATGTGCTATTTGGGTTCAATATAGTGCAGAACAACACAAACCGGAGCACAATCGTGCAAGGGGGTGCGATTTCAGCGAGAAATGGGTCAAAACGGGCTGTGATTGTTAAACCGTCACTGATATCGTCAAACTCTCACCGGAAATGTGCTATATGGGTCCGGTATAGTGCAGAACGACACAAACCGGAGCAAAATCGTGCAAGGGAGCGCGTTTTCAGCGAGAAATCGGTCAAATTGAGCTGTAATTGTTAAACCGTCACTGATATCGTCAAACTCTCGACGGAAATGTGCTATTTGGGTCCGATATAGTGCAGAACGACACAAACCGGCGCAAAATCGTGCTAGGGAGTGCGTTTTGAGCGAGAAGTGGGTCAAATCGGGCTGTAATTGTTGAACCGTGGCTGATATCGTCAAACTCTCGACGGAAATGTGCTATTTGTGTCCGATATAGGTCAGAACGACACAAACGGTGCAAAATCGTGCGAGGGAGTACGTTTCCAGCGAGAAATGGGTGAAATCGGGCTGTAATTGTTGAACCGTCACTGATATCGTCAAACACTCGACGGAAATGTGCTATTTGGGTCCGAAATAGTGCAAAACGACACAAACCGAAGCAGAACCGTGCAAGGGAGTGCGTTTTCAGCGAGAAATGGGTCAAATCGGGCTGTAATTGTTAAACCGTCACTGACATCGTCAAACTCTCGACGGAAATGTGCTATTTGGGTACGATATAGTGTAGAACGACACAAACCGGAGCAAAATCGTGCAAGGGAGTGCGTTTTCAGCGAGAAATGGGTCAAATCGGGCTGTGATTGTTGAACCGTCGCTGAGATCGTCCAACTCGCGACGGAAGTGTGCTATTTTGGTCCGATACAGTGCAGACCGATACAAACCGGAAGAAAATCGTGCAAGGGAGAGCGTTTTCAGCGAGAAATGGGTCAAATCGGGCTGTAATTGTTAAATCGACACTGATATCGTCAAACTCTCGACGTAAATGTCCTATTTGGTTCCGACATAGTGCAGAACCAGTCAAACCGAAGCTAAATCGTGCAAGGAAGTGCGTTTACAGCGAGAAATGGGTCAAATCGTGCTGTAATTGTTAAACCGTCACTGATATCGTCAACTCTCGACGGAAATGTGCTATTTGGGTACGATACAGTGCAGACCGATACAAACCGGAACAAAATCGTGCAAGGGAGTGCGTCTTCAGCGAGAAATGGGTCAAATCGGGCTGTAATTGTTAAACGGTCGCTGATATCGTCAAACTCTCGACGGGAATGTGCTACTTGGGTCCGAAATAGTTCAAAACGACACAACCCGGAACAAAATCGTACAAGGGAGAGCGTTTTCAGCGAGAAATTGGTCAAATCGGGCTGTAATTGTTGAACCGTGGCTGATATCGTCAAACTCTCGACGGAAATGTGCTATTTGTGTCCGATATAGGTCAGAACGACACAAACCGGTGCAAAATCGTGCGAGGGAGTACGTTTCCAGCGAGAAACGGGTGAAATCGGGCTGTAATTGTTGAACCGTCACTGATATCGTCAAACACTCGACGGAAATGTGCTATTTGGGTCCGAAATAGTGCAAAACGACACAAACCGAAGCAGAACCGTGCAAGGGAGTGCGTTTTCAGCGAGAAATGGGTCAAATCGGGCTGTAATTGTTAAACCGTCACTGACATCGTCAAACTCTCGACGGAAATGTGCTATTTGGGTACGATATAGTGTAGAACGACACAAACCGGAGCAAAATCGTGCAAGGGAGTGCGTTTTCAGCGAGAAATGGGTCAAATCGGGCTGTGATTGTTGAACCGTCGCTGAGATCGTCCAACTCGCGACGGAAGTGTGCTATTTTGGTCCGATACAGTGCAGACCGATACAAACCGGAAGAAAATCGTGCAAGGGAGAGCGCTTTCAGCGAGAAATGGGTCAAATCGGGCTGTAATTGTTAAATCGACACTGATATCGCCAAACTCTCGACGTAAATGTCCTATTTGGTTCCGACATAGTGCAGAACCAGTCAAACCGAAGCTAAATCGTGCAAGGAAGTGCGTTTACAGCGAGAAATGGGTCAAATCGGGCTGTAATTGTTAAACCGACACTGATATCGTCAAACTCTCGACGGAAATGTCCTATTTGGTTCCGACATAGTTCAGAACCAGTCAAACCGAAGCTAAATCGTGCAAGGAAGTGCGTTTACAGCGAGAAATGTGTCAAATCGCGCTGTAATTGTTAAACCGTCACTGATATCGTCAACTCTCGACGGAAATGTGCTATTTGGGTACGATACAGTGCAGACCGATACAAACCGGAACAAAATCGTGCAAGGGAGTGCGTTTTCAGCGAGAAATAGGTTAAATCAGGCTGTAATTGTTAAGCCGACACTGATATCGTCAAACCCTCGACGGAAGTGTGCTATTTGGGTCCGATATAGGGCAGAACAACACAAACCGGAGCAAAATCGTGCAAGGGAGTGCGTTTACAGCGAGAAATGGGACAAATCGGGCTGTAATTGTTGAACCGTCGCTGATATCGTCAAACTCTCGACGTAAATGTGCTGTATGGGTTCGATATAGTGCAGAACGACACAAACCGGAGCAAAATCGTGCAAGGGAGTGCGTTTTCAGCGAGAAACGGGTCAAATCGGGCTGTAATTGTTAAACCGTCACTGATGTCGTCAAACTCTCGACGGAAATGTGCTGTTTGGGTACGATATAGTGCAGAACGACCCAAACCGGAGAAAAATCGTGCAAGGGAGAGCGTTTTCAACGAGAAATGGGTCAAATCGGGCTGTAATTGTTAAACCGTCACTGATATCGTCAAACTCTCGACGGAAAAGTGCTATTTGGGTCCGATATAATGCAGAACGACACAAACCGGAGCAAAATCGTGCGAGGGAGTGCGTTTTCAGCGAGAAATGGGCCAAATCGGGCTGTAATTGTCGAACCGTCGCTGATATCGTCGAACTCTCGACGGAAAAGTGCTATTTGGGTCCGATATAATGCAGAACGACACAAACCGGAGCAAAATCGTGCGAGGGAGTGCGTTTTCAGCGAGAGATGGGACAAATCGGGCTGTAATTGTTAAACCGTCACTGATATCCTCAATGTCTCGACGGAAATGTGCTTCTTGGATCCGATATAGGTCAGGACGACACAAACCGGAGCAAAATGGTGCAAGGGAGCGCGTTTCCAGCGAGAAATGTGTCAAACCGGGCTGTAATTGTTGAACCGTCACTGATATCGTCAAAGTCTCGACGGAGATGTGCTATTTGGGTGCGATATAGTGCAGAACAACACAAACCGGAGCAAAATTGTGCAAGGGAGAGCGTTTTCAGCGAGAAATGGGTCAAATCGTGCTGTAATTGTTAAACCGTCACTGATATCGTCAAAGTCTCGACGGAAATGTGCTATTTGTGACCGATATAGCGCAGAACAACACAAACCGGAGCAAAATCGTGCGAGGGAGTGCGTTTTCAGCGAGAGATGGGTCAAATCGGGCTGTAATTGTTAAACCGTCACTGATATCCTCAAAGGCGCGGACGGAAATGTGCTATTTGGGTTCAATATAGTGCAGAACAACACAAACCGGAGCACAATCGTGCAAGGGGGTGCGATTTCAGCGAGAAATGGGTCAAAACGGGCTGTGATTGTTAAACCGTCACTGATATCGTCAAACTCTCACCGGAAATGTGCTATATGGGTCCGGTATAGTGCAGAACGACACAAACCGGAGCAAAATCGTGCAAGGGGAGCGCGTTTTCAGCGAGAAATCGGTCAAATTGAGCTGTAATTGTTAAACCGTCACTGATATCGTCAAACTCTCGACGGAAATGTGCTATTTGGGTCCGATATAGTGCAGAACGACACAAACCGGCGCAAAATCGTGCTAGGGAGTGCGTTTTGAGCGAGAAGTGGGTCAAATCGGGCTGTAATTGTTGAACCGTGGCTGATATCGTCAAACTCTCGACGGAAATGTGCTATTTGTGTCCGATATAGGTCAGAACGACACAAACCGGTGCAAAATCGTGCGAGGGAGTACGTTTCCAGCGAGAAATGGGTGAAATCGGGCTGTAATTGTTGAACCGTCACTGATATCGTCAAACACTCGACGGAAATGTGCTATTTGGGTCCGAAATAGTGCAAAACGACACAAACCGAAGCAGAACCGTGCAAGGGAGTGCGTTTTCAGCGAGAAATGGGTCAAATCGGGCTGTAATTGTTAAACCGTCACTGACATCGTCAAACTCTCGACGGAAATGTGCTATTTGGGTACGATATAGTGTAGAACGACACAAACCGGAGCAAAATCGTGCAAGGGAGTGCGTTTCAGCGAGAAATGGGTCAAATCGGGCTGTGATTGTTGAACCGTCGCTGAGATCGTCCAACTCGCGACGGAAGTGTGCTATTTTGGTCCGATACAGTGCAGACCGATACAAACCGGAAGAAAATCGTGCAAGGGAGAGCGTTTTCAGCGAGAAATGGGTCAAATCGGGCTGTAATTGTTAAATCGACACTGATATCGTCAAACTCTCGACGTAAATGTCCTATTTGGTTCCGACATAGTGCAGAACCAGTCAAACCGAAGCTAAATCGTGCAAGGAAGTGCGTTTACAGCGAGAAATGGGTCAAATCGTGCTGTAATTGTTAAACCGTCACTGATATCGTCAACTCTCGACGGAAATGTGCTATTTGGGTACGATACAGTGCAGACCGATACAAACCGGAACAAAATCGTGCAAGGGAGTGCGTCTTCAGCGAGAAATGGGTCAAATCGGGCTGTAATTGTTAAACGGTCGCTGATATCGTCAAACTCTCGACGGGAATGTGCTACTTGGGTCCGAAATAGTTCAAAACGACACAACCCGGAACAAAATCGTACAAGGGAGAGCGTTTTCAGCGAGAAATTGGTCAAATCGGGCTGTAATTGTTGAACCGTGGCTGATATCGTCAAACTCTCGACGGAAATGTGCTATTTGTGTCCGATATAGGTCAGAACGACACAAACCGGTGCAAAATCGTGCGAGGGAGTACGTTTCCAGCGAGAAACGGGTGAAATCGGGCTGTAATTGTTGAACCGTCACTGATATCGTCAAACACTCGACGGAAATGTGCTATTTGGGTCCGAAATAGTGCAAAACGACACAAACCGAAGCAGAACCGTGCAAGGGAGTGCGTTTTCAGCGAGAAATGGGTCAAATCGGGCTGTAATTGTTAAACCGTCACTGACATCGTCAAACTCTCGACGGAAATGTGCTATTTGGGTACGATATAGTGTAGAACGACACAAACCGGAGCAAAATCGTGCAAGGGAGTGCGTTTTCAGCGAGAAATGGGTCAAATCGGGCTGTGATTGTTGAACCGTCGCTGAGATCGTCCAACTCGCGACGGAAGTGTGCTATTTTGGTCCGATACAGTGCAGACCGATACAAACCGGAAGAAAATCGTGCAAGGGAGAGCGCTTTCAGCGAGAAATGGGTCAAATCGGGCTGTAATTGTTAAATCGACACTGATATCGCCAAACTCTCGACGTAAATGTCCTATTTGGTTCCGACATAGTGCAGAACCAGTCAAACCGAAGCTAAATCGTGCAAGGAAGTGCGTTTACAGCGAGAAATGGGTCAAATCGGGCTGTAATTGTTAAACCGACACTGATATCGTCAAACTCTCGACGGAAATGTCCTATTTGGTTCCGACATAGTTCAGAACCAGTCAAACCGAAGCTAAATCGTGCAAGGAAGTGCGTTTACAGCGAGAAATGTGTCAAATCGCGCTGTAATTGTTAAACCGTCACTGATATCGTCAACTCTCGACGGAAATGTGCTATTTGGGTACGATACAGTGCAGACCGATACAAACCGGAACAAAATCGTGCAAGGGAGTGCGTTTTCAGCGAGAAATAGGTTAAATCAGGCTGTAATTGTTAAGCCGACACTGATATCGTCAAACCCTCGACGGAAGTGTGCTATTTGGGTCCGATATAGGGCAGAACAACACAAACCGGAGCAAAATCGTGCAAGGGAGTGCGTTTACAGCGAGAAATGGGACAAATCGGGCTGTAATTGTTGAACCGTCGCTGATATCGTCAAACTCTCGACGTAAATGTGCTGTATGGGTTCGATATAGTGCAGAACGACACAAACCGGAGCAAAATCGTGCAAGGGAGTGCGTTTTCAGCGAGAAACGGGTCAAATCGGGCTGTAATTGTTAAACCGTCACTGATGTCGTCAAACTCTCGACGGAAATGTGCTGTTTGGGTACGATATAGTGCAGAACGACCAAACCGGAGAAAAATCGTGCAAGGGAGAGCGTTTTCAACGAGAAATGGGTCAAATCGGGCTGTAATTGTTAAACCGTCACTGATATCGTCAAACTCTCGACGGAAATGTGCTACTTGGGTACGATACAGTGCAGACCGATACGAACCGGAACAAAATCGTGCAAGGGAGTGCGTTTTCAGCGAGAAATGGGTCAAATCAGGCTGTAATTGTTAAACCGACACTGATATCGTCAAACTCTCGACGGAAATGACGTTTTTGGGTCCTATATAGTACAGAACGAGACAAACCGAAGCAAAATCGTGGAAGGAAGTGCGTTTACAGCGAGAAATGGGTCAAATCGGGCTGTAATTGTTAAACCGACACTGATATCGTCAAACCCTCGACGGAAATGTGCTATTTGGGCACGATATAGTGCAGAACGACACAAACCGGAGCAAAATCGTGCAAGGGAGTGCGATTTCCGCGAGAAATGGGTCAAATCGGGCTGTAAATGTTGTACCGTCACTGATATCGTCAAACTCTCGACGGAAATGTGCTATTTGGATCCGATATAGGTCAGAACGACACAAACCGGAGCAAAATCGTACGAGGGAGTGCGTTTTCAGCGAGAAATGCGTGAAATCGGGCTGTAATTGTTAAACCGCCACTGATATCGTCAAACTCTCGAAGGAAATGAGCTATTTGGGTCCGAAATAGTGCAAAACGACAAAAACCGGAGCAAAATCGTACAAGGCAGTGCGATTTCCGCGAGAAATGGGTCAAATCGGGCTGTGATTGTTAAACGGACACTGATATCGTCAAACTCTCGACGGTAATGACCTATTTGGGTCCCATATAGTGCAGAACGAGTCAAACCGAAGCAAAATCGCGCAACGAAGTGCGTTTACAGCGAGAAATGGGTCAAATCGTGCTGTAATTGTTGAACCGTCGCTGATATCGTCAAAGTCTCGACGGAGATGTGCTATTTGGGTGCGATATAGTGCAGAACAACACAAACCGGAGCAAAATCGTGCAAGGGAGAGCGTTTTCAGCGAGAAATGTGTCAAATCGGTCTGTAATCGTTAAACCGTCGCTGATATCGTCGAACTCTCGACGGAAATGTGCTATTTGGGTACGATACAGTGCAGACCGATACGAACCGGAACAAAATCGTGCAAGGGAGTGCGTTTTCAGCGAGAAATGGGTCAAATCAGGCTGTGATTGTTAAACCGACACTGATATCCTCAAACTCTCGACGGAAATGACCTATTTGGGTCCCATATAGTGCAGAACGAGTCAAACCGAAGCAAAATCGCGCAACGAAGTGCGTTTACAGCGAGAAATGCGTCAAATCGCGGTGTAATTGTTAAACCGTCACTGATATCGTCGAAGTCTCGACGGAAGTGTGCTATTTGGGTCCGATATAGGGCAGAACAACACAAACCGGAGCAAAATCATGCAAGGGAGTGCGTTTACAGCGAGAAATGGGACTAATCGGGCTGTAATTGTTGAACAGTCGCTGATATCGTCTAACTCTCGACGGAAATGTGCTATTTGGGTCCGATATAATGCAGAACAACACAAACCGGAGCAAAATCGTACAAGGGAGTGCATTTTCAGCGAGAAATGGGTCAAATCGGGCTGTACCTGTAAAACCGTCACTGATATCGTCAAACTCTCAACGGAAATGGGCTATTTGTGTACGATACAGTGCAGACCGATACAAACCGGAAAAAAATCGCGCAAGGTAGTGGGTTTTCAGCGAGAAATGGGTCAAATCAGGCTGTAATTGTTAAACCGACACTGATATCGTCAAACTCTCGACGGAAATGTCGTATTTGGGTCCGATACAGTGCAGAACGACACAAACTGAAGCAAAATCGTGCAAGGAAGTGCGTTTACAGCGTCAAATGAGGCAAATCGGGCTGTAATTGTTAAACCGTCACTGATATCGAAAAACTCTCGACGGAAATGTGCTATTTGGGTCCAAAATAGTGCAAAACGACCCAAACCGGAGCAAAATCGTGCAGGGGAGGGCGTTTTCAGCGAGAAATGGGGCAAATCGGGCTGTAATAGATAAACCGTCACTGATTTCGTCAAACTCTCGACAGAAATTTGCTATTTGGGTACGATATAGTAGAGAACGACACAAACCTAAGCAAAATCGTGCAAGGGAGAGCGTTTTCAGCGAGAAATGTGTCAAATCGGTCTGTAATCGTTAAACCGTCGCTGATATCGTCGAACTCTCGACGGAAATGTGCTATTTGGGTACGATACAGTGCAGACCGATACGAACCGGAACAAAATCGTGCAAGGGAGTGCGTTTTCAGCGAGAAATGGGTCAAATCAGGCTGTGATTGTTAAACCGACACTGATATCCTCAAACTCTCGACGGAAATGACCTATTTGGGTCCCATATAGTGCAGAACGAGTCAAACCGAAGCAAAATCGCGCAACGAAGTGCGTTTACAGCGAGAAATGCGTCAAATCGCGGTGTAATTGTTAAACCGTCACTGATATCGTCGAAGTCTCGACGGAAGTGTGCTATTTGGGTCCGATATAGGGCAGAACAACACAAACCGGAGCAAAATCATGCAAGGGAGTGCGTTTACAGCGAGAAATGGGACTAATCGGGCTGTAATTGTTGAACAGTCGCTGATATCGTCAAACTCTCGAAGGAAATGAGCTATTTGGGTCCGAAATAATGCAGAACGACACAAACCGGAGCAAAATCGTGCAAGGGAGTGCGTTTTCAGCGAGAAATGGGGTCAAATCGGGCTGTAATTGTTCAACCGCCACTGATATCGTCAACCTCTCGACGGAAATGTGCTATTTGGGTCCGATATAGTGCAGAACAACACAAACGGAGCAAAATCGTTCAAGGAAGTGCGTTTACAGCGAGAGATGTGTTAAATCGGGCTGTAATTGTTAAACCGTCACTGATATCGTCAAAATCTCAACGGAAATGTGCTATTTGGGTCCGAAATAGTGCAGAACGCCTCAACCGGAGCAAAATCGTGCAAGGGAGTGCGTTTTCAGCGAGAAATGTGTCAAATCGGGCTGTAATTGTTGAACCGTCGCTGATATCGTCACCTCTCGACGGAAATGACTATGTGGGTACGATATAGTGCAGAATGACACAAACCGAAGCTAGATCGTGCAAGGAAGTGCGTTTACAGCGAGAAATGGTTCAAATCGTGCTGTAATTGTTGAACCGGTGCTGATATCGTCAAACTCTCGACGGAAATGTGCTATTTCGGTCCGATATACTGCAGAACGACACAAACCGGAGCAAAATCGAGCAAGGGAGTGCGTTTTCAGCGAGAATGTGTCAAATCGGGCTGTAATTGTTAAACCGTCACTGATATTGCCAAAGTGTCGACGGAAATATGCTATTTGGGTACGAAATAGTGCAGAACGCCTCAAACCGGAGCAAAATCGTGCAAGGGAGTGCGTTTTCAGCGAGAAATGGGTCAAATCGGGCTGTAAACGGTAAACCGTCACTGATATCGTCAAAGTCTCGACGGAAATGTGCTATTTGGGTCCGATATAGTGCAGGCCGATACAAACCGGAACAAAATCGTGCAAGGGAGTGCGTTTTTCAGCGAGAAATGGGTCAAATCGGGCTGTAATTGTTGAACCGTCGCTGATATCTGCAAAGTCTCGACGGAGATGTGCAATTTGGTTGCGATATATTGTAGAACAACACAAACCGGAGCAAAATCGTGCGAGGGAGTGCGTTTTCAGCGAGAAATGGGCCAAATCGGGCTGTAATCGTCGAACCGTCGCTGATATGGTCAAAGTCTCGACGGAAAAGTGCTATTTGGGTCCGATATAGTGCAGAACGACACAAACCGGAGCAAAATCGTGCGAGGGAGTGCGTTTTCAGCGAGAGATGGGTCAAATCGGGCTGTAATTGTTAAACCGTCACTGATATCCTCAATGCCTCGACGGAAATGTGCTCCTTGGATCCGATATAGGTCAGGACGACACAAACCGGAGCAAAATGGTGCAAGGGAGCGCGTTTCCAGCGAGAAATGTGTCAAACCGGGCTGTAATTGTTGAACCGTCACTGATATCGTCAAAGTCTCGACGGAGATGTGCTATTTGGGTGCGATATAGTGCAGAACAACACAAACCGGAGCAAAATTGTGCAAGGGAGAGCGTTTTCAGCGAGAAATGGGTCAAATCGTGCTGTAATTGTTAAACCGTCACTGATATCGTCAAAGTCTCGACGGAAATGTGCTATTTGTGACCGATATAGCGCAGAACAACACAAACCGGAGCAAAATCGTGCGAGGGAGTGCGTTTTCAGCGAGAGATGGGTCAAATCGGGCTGTAATTGTTAAACCGTCACTGATATCCTCAAAGGCGCGGACGGAAATGTGCTATTTGGGTTCAATATAGTGCAGAACAACACAAACCGGAGCACAATCGTGCAAGGGGGTGCGATTTCAGCGAGAAATGGGTCAAAACGGGCTGTGATTGTTAAACCGTCACTGATATCGTCAAACTCTCACCGGAAATGTGCTATATGGGTCCGGTATAGTGCAGAACGACACAAACCGGAGCAAAATCGTGCAAGGGAGCGCGTTTTCAGCGAGAAATCGGTCAAATTGAGCTGTAATTGTTAAACCGTCACTGATATCGTCAAACTCTCGACGCAAATGTGCTATTTGGGTCCGATATAGTGCAGGCCGATACAAACCGGAACAAAATCGTGCAAGGGAGTGCGTTTTCAGCGAGAAATGGGTCAAATCGGGCTGTAATTGTTGAACCGTCGCTGATATCTGCAAAGTCTCGACGGAGATGTGCAATTTGGTTGCGATATATTGTAGAACAACACAAACCGGAGCAAAATCGTGCGAGGGAGTGCGTTTTCAGCGAGAAATGGGCCAAATCGGGCTGTAATCGTCGAACCGTCGCTGATATGGTCAAAAGTCTCGACGGAAAAGTGCTATTTGGGTCCGATATAGTGCAGAACGACACAAACCGGAGCAAAATCGTGCGAGGGAGTGCGTTTTCAGCGAGAGATGGGTCAAATCGGGCTGTAATTGTTAAACCGTCACTGATATCCTCAATGCCTCGACGGAAATGTGCTCCTTGGATCCGATATAGGTCAGGACGACACAAACCGGAGCAAAATGGTGCAAGGGAGCGCGTTTCCAGCGAGAAATGTGTCAAACCGGGCTGTAATTGTTGAACCGTCACTGATATCGTCAAAGTCTCGACGGAGATGTGCTATTTGGGTGCGATATAGTGCAGAACAACACAAACCGGAGCAAAATTGTGCAAGGGAGAGCGTTTTCAGCGAGAAATGGGTCAAATCGTGCTGTAATTGTTAAACCGTCACTGATATCGTCAAAGTCTCGACGGAAATGTGCTATTTGTGACCGATATAGCGCAGAACAACACAAACCGGAGCAAAATCGTGCGAGGGAGTGCGTTTTCAGCGAGAGATGGTCAAATCGGGCTGTAATTGTTAAACCGTCACTGATATCCTCAAAGGCGCGGACGGAAATGTGCTATTTGGGTTCAATATAGTGCAGAACAACACAAACCGGAGCACAATCGTGCAAGGGGGTGCGATTTCAGCGAGAAATGGGTCAAAACGGGCTGTGATTGTTAAACCGTCACTGATATCGTCAAACTCTCACCGGAAATGTGCTATATGGGTCCGGTATAGTGCAGAACGACACAAACCGGAGCAAAATCGTGCAAGGGAGCGCGTTTTCAGCGAGAAATCGGTCAAATTGAGCTGTAATTGTTAAACCGTCACTGATATCGTCAAACTCTCGACGCAAATGTGCTATTTGGGTCCGATATAGTGCAGAACGACACAAACCGGCGCAAAATCGTGCTAGGGAGTGCGTTTTGAGCGAGAAGTGGGTCAAATCGGGCTGTGATTGTTGAACCGTCGCTGAGATCGTCAAACTCGCGACGGAAATGTGCTATTTTGGTACGATATAGTGCAGACCGATACAAACCGGAACAAAATCGTGCAAGGGAGAGCGTTTTCAGCGAGAAATGGGTCAAATCGGGCTGTAATTGTTAAACCGACACTGATATCGTCAAACTCTCGACGGAAATGTCCTATTTGGTTCCGACATAGTTCAGAACCAGTCAAACCGAAGCTAAATCGTGCAAGGAAGTGCGTTTACAGCGAGAAATGTGTCAAATCGCGCTGTAATTGTTAAACCGTCACTGATATCGTCAACTCTCGACGGAAATGTGCTATTTGGGTACGATACAGTGCAGACCGATACAAACCGGAACAAAATCGTGCAAGGGAGTGCGTTTTCAGCGAGAAACGGGTCAAATCGGGCTGTAATTGTTAAACCGTCACTGATGTCGTCAAACTCTCGACGGAAATGTGCTGTTTGGGTACGATATAGTGCAGAACGACCCAAACCGGAGAAAAATCGTGCAAGGGAGAGCGTTTTCAACGAGAAATGGGTCAAATCGGGCTGTAATTGTTAAACCGTCACTGACATCGACAAACTCTCGACGGAAATGTGCTATTTGGGTACGATATAGTGTAGAACGACACAAACCGGAGCAAAATCGTTCAAGGGAGTGCGTTTTCAGCGAGAAATGGGTCAAATCGGGCTGTGATTGTTGAACCGTCGCTGAGATCGTCAAACTCGCGACGGAAATGTGCTATTTTGGTACGATACAGTGCAGACCGATACAAACCGGAACAAAATCGTGCAAGGGAGAGCGTTTTCAGCGAGAAATTGGTCAAATCGGGCTGTAATTGTTGAACCGTGGCTGATATCGTCAAACTCTCGACGGAAATGTGCTATTTGTGTCCGATATAGGTCAGAACGACACAAACCGGTGCAAAATCGTGCGAGGGAGTACGTTTCCAACGAGAAACGGGTGAAATCGGGCTGTAATTGTTGAACCGTCACTGATATCGTCAAACACTCGACGGAAATATGCTATTTGGGTCCGAAATAGTGCAAAACGACACAAACCGAAGCAGAACCGTGCAAGGGAGTGCGTTTTCAGCGAGAGATGGGTCAAATCGGGCTGTAATTGTTAAACCGTCACTGACATCGTCAAACTCTCGACGGAAATGTGCTATTTATGTACGATATAGTGTAGAACGACACAAACCGGAACAAAATCGTGCAAGGGAGTGCGTTTTCAGCGAGAAATGGGTCAAATCGGGTTGTGATTGTTGAACCGTCGCTGAGATCGTCCAACTCGCGACGGAAGTGTGCTATTTTGGTCCGATACAGTGCAGACCGATACAAACCGGAAGAAAATCGTGCAAGGGAGAGCGTTTTCAGCGAGAAATGGGTCAAATCGGGCTGTAATTGTTAAATCGACACTGATATCGCCAAACTCTCGACGTAAATGTCCTATTTGGTTCCGACATAGTGCAGAACCAGTCAAACCGAAGCTAAATCGTGCAAGGAAGTGCGTTTACAGCGAGAAATGGGTCAAATCGTGCTGTAATTGTTAAACCCTCACTGATATCGTCAACTCTCGACGGAAATGTGCTATTTGGGTACGATACAGTGCAGACCGATACAAACCGGAACAAAATCGTGCAAGGGAGTGCGTCTTCAGCGAGAAATGGGTCAAATCGGGCTGTAATTGTTAAACGGTCGCTGATATCGTCAAACTCTCGACGGGAATGTGCTAATTGGGTCCGAAATAGTTCAAAACGACACAACCCGGAACAAAATCGTACAAGGGAGAGCGTTTTCAGCGAGAAATGGGTCAAATCGGACTGTAATTGTTAAACCGTCACTGACATCGACAAACTCTCAACGGAAATGTGCTATTTGGGTACGATATAGTGTAGAACGATACAAACCGGAGCAAAATCGTTCAAGGGAGTGCGTTTTCAGCGAGAAATGGGTCAAATCGGGCTGTGATTGTTGAACCGTCGCTGAGATCGTCAAACTCGCGACGGAAATGTGCTATTTTGGTACGATATAGTGCAGACCGATACAAACCGGAACAAAATCGTGCAAGGGAGAGCGTTTTCAGCGAGAAATGGGTCAAATCGGGCTGTAATTGTTAAACCGACACTGATATCGTCAAACTCTCGACGGAAATGTCCTATTTGGTTCCGACATAGTTCAGAACCAGTCAAACCGAAGCTAAATCGTGCAAGGAAGTGCGTTTACAGCGAGAAATGTGTCAAATCGCGCTGTAATTGTTAAACCGTCACTGATATCGTCAACTCTCGACGGAAATGTGCTATTTGGGTACGATACAGTGCAGACCGATACAAACCGGAACAAAATCGTGCAAGGGAGTGCGTTTTCAGCGAGAAATAGGTTAAATCAGGCTGTAATTGTTAAGCCGACACTGATATCGTCAAACCCTCGACGGAAGTGTGCTATTTGGGTCCGATATAGGGCAGAACAACACAAACCGGAGCAAAATCGTGCAAGGGGAGTGCGTTTACAGCGAGAAATGGGACAAATCGGGCTGTAATTGTTGAACCGTCGCTGATATCGTCAAACTCTCGACGTAAATGTGCTATATGGGTACGATATAGTGCAGAACGACACAAACCGGAGCAAAATCGTGCAAGGGAGTGCGTTTTCAGCGAGAAACGGGTCAAATCGGGCTGTAATTGTTAAACCGTCACTGATGTCGTCAAACTCTCGACGGAAATGTGCTGTTTGGGTACGATATAGTGCAGACCGATACGAACCGGAACAAAATCGTGCAAGGGAGTGCGTTTTCAGCGAGAAATGGGTCAAATCAGGCTGTAATTGTTAAACCGACACTGATATCGTCAAACTCTCGACGGAAATGACGTTTTTGGGTCCCATATAGTGCAGAACGAGACAAACCGAAGCAAAATCGTGGAAGGAAGTGCGTTTACAGCGAGAAATGGGTCAAATCGGCTGTAATTGTTAAACCGACACTGATATCGTCAAACCCTCGACGGAAATGTGCTATTTGGGCACGATATAGTGCAGAACGACACAAACCGGAGCAAAATCGTGCAAGGGAGTGCGTTTTCCGCGAGAAATGGGTCAAATCGGGCTGTAAATGTTGTACCGTCACTGATATCGTCAAACTCTCGACGGAAATGTGCTATTTGGATCCGATATAGGTCAGAACGACACAAACCGGAGCAAAATCGTACGAGGGAGTGCGTCTTCAGCGAGAAATGGGTCAAATCGGGCTGTAATTGTTAAACGGTCGCTGATATCGTCAAACTCTCGACGGGAATGTGCTAATTGGGTCCGAAATAGTTCAAAACGACACAACCCGGAACAAAATCGTACAAGGGAGAGCGTTTTCAGCGGGAAATGGGTCAAATCGGACTGTAATTGTTAAACCGTCACTGACATCGACAAACTCTCGACGGAAATGTGCTATTTGGGTACGATATAGTGTAGAACGACACAAACCGGAGCAAAATCGTTCAAGGGAGTGCGTTTTCAGCGAGAAATGGGTCAAATCGGGCTGTGATTGTTGAACCGTCGCTGAGATCGTCAAACTCGCGACGGAAATGTGCTATTTTGGTACGATATAGTGCAGACCGATACGAACCGGAACAAAATCGTGCAAGGGAGTGCGTTTTCAGCGAGAAATGGGTCAAATCGGGGCTGTAATTGTTAAACCGACACAGATATCGTCAAACCCTCGACGGAAATGTGCCATTTGGGCACGATATAGTGCAGAACGACACAAACCGGAGCAAAATCGTGCAAGGGAGTGCGATTTCCGTGAGAAATGGGTCAAATCGGGCTGTAAATGTTGTACCGTCACTGATATCGTCAAACTCTCGACGGAAATGTGCTATTTGGATCCGATATAGGTCAGAACGTCACAAACCGGAGCAAAATCGTACGAGGGAGTGCGTTTTCAGCGAGAAATGCGTGAAATCGGGCTGTAATTGTTAAACCGCCACTGATATCGTCAAACTCTCGAAGGAAATGAGCTATTTGGGTCCGAAATAGTGCAAAACGACAAAAACCGGAGCAAAATCGTACAAGGGAGTGCGATTTCCGCGAGAAATGGGTCAAATCGGGCTGTGATTGTTAAACCGACACTGATATCGTCAAACTCTCGACGGTAATGACCTATTTGGGTCCCATATAGTGCAGAACGAGTCAAACCGAAGCAAAATCGCGCAACGAAGTGTGTTTACAGCGAGAAATGGGTCGAATCGTGCTGTAATTGTTGAACCGTCGCTGATATCGTCAAAGTCTCGACGGAGATGTGCTATTTGGGTGCGATATAGTGCAGAACAACACAAACCGGAGCAAAAATCGTGCAAGGGAGAGCGTTTTCAGCGAGAAATGTGTCAAATCGGTCTGTAATCGTTAAACCGTCGCTGATATCGTCGAACTCTCGACGGAAATGTGCTATTTGGGTACGATATAGTGTAGAACGACACAAACCGGGCCAAAATCGTGCAAGGAAGTGCGTTTACAGCGAGAAATGGGTCAAATCGCGCTGTAATTGTTAAACCCTCACTGATATCGTCAACTCTCGTCGGAAATGTGCTATTTGGGTACGATACAGTGCAGACCGATACAAACCGGAACAAAATCGTGCAAGGGAGTGCGTTTTCAGCGAGAAATGGGTCAAATCAGGCTGTAATTGTTAAGCCGACACTGATATCGTCAAACCCTCGACGGAAATGTCCTATTTGGGTCCGATATAGTGCAGAACGACACAAACCGGAGCAAAATCGTGCAAGGGAGTGCGATTTCCGCGAGAAATGTGTCAAATCGGGCTGTAATTGTTAAACCGTCACTGATATCGTCAAACTCTCGACGGAAATGTGCTATTTGGGTACGATACAGTGCAGACCGATACGTACCGGAACAAAATCGTGCAAGGGAGTGCGGCTTCAGCAAGAAATGGGTCAAATCGGGCTGTAATTGTTAAACCGTCACTGATATCGTCAAAGTCTCGACGGAAATGTGCTACTTCGGTCCGATATAGTGCAGAACAACACAAACTGGAGCAAAATTGTGCAAGGAATGCGTTTTCAGCGAGAAATGCGCCAAATCGGGCTGTAATTGTTAAACCGTCACTGATATCGTCAAACTCTCGAAGGAAAAGAGCTATTTGGGTCCGAAATAGTGCAAAACGACAGAAACCGGTGCAAGATCGTACAAGGGAGTTCGTTTTTAGCGAGTAATGTGACAGATCGGGCTGGAATTGTTAAACGGTCGCTGATATCGTCAATCTCTCGACGGGAATGTGCTATTTCGGTCCGAAATAGTGCAAAACGACACAATCCGGAGCATAATCGTGCAAAGGAGTGCGTTTTCAGCGAGAAATGTGTCAAATCGGGCTGTAATTGTTGAACCGTCGCTGATATCGTCAAAGTCTCGACGGAGATGTGCTATTTGGGTGCGATATAGTGCAGAACAACACAAACCGGAGCAAAATTGTGCAAGGGAGCGCGTTTTCAGCGAGAAATGGGTCAAATCGGGCTGTAATTGTAAAACCGTCACCCATATCGTCAAGCTCTCGACGGAAATGTGCTATTTGGGTCGGATATAGGTCATAACGACACAAATCGGAGCAAAATCGTACAATGGAGTGCGTTTTCAACGAGGAATGCGACAAGTCGGGCTGTAATTGTTAAACCGTCACTGATATCGTCAAACTCTCGAAGGAAATGAGCTATTTGGGTTCGAAATAGTGCAAAACGACCCAAAC
>NW_027478324.1:20000-27500 GCF_051020975.1 Osmia lignaria lignaria | reverse complement strand
AAAAAATTGTGAAATTGGTGAAGGTTGGATGTTATATTTCCGGCTTTTTGGCATTGATCATTTTTTTTTAAAAGTACGAAAAAAAAGCAATACGCGGCTGGAACTTTGAAAAATTTCGGGGCAAAGCAATACGCGCCTGGAACTTTGAAAAATTTCAGGGCAAAGCAATACGCCGCTGGAACTTTGAAAAATTTCGGGGCAAAGCAATACGCCGCTGGAACTTGGAAATAATTCATGGCGAAAAGAACACGATCGCGTGGAATACTAATATACAACCTAACCTTACCAGCGCGCGTAAATAATAAACGAATACAAGATTATTGCAATGAAATAATGTGAAATGCAAAAACATGTATTTTAATATTTTCGTCTCATCGGCTCTGTAAGGTTACTACATCTCCAAAAATATGAATAAAATCCATGATCTACATTGATCGTGATGAAACTGTTTTTTTTTTTGGGAGACGTGTACGCTCCTTTTCATAAAGGAGACTATCTTATTGCGAAAGTCAAAATCGCACGCTCTCACGGCGATTTGCCCCCGTATACGCCTGGGCGTAAGCCCGTGCGTCGCCGACCTAGCGGCCTGCCGATCGGTATTTAGAGGGAGGCACTTTGAAAGCAACACGCCGTTGGAACTTTGAAAAATTTCGATGCGTCGCCAAAGTTCGTACTTTTCGATAAAATCTTCGTCCTATGATACATTTCGATCAAGAACTACATTGATCGTCATGAAACTGTTTTTTTTTTTGGGAGACGTGTACGCTCCTTTTCATAAAGGAGACTATCTTATTGCGAAAGTCAAAATCGCACGCTCTCACGGCGATTTGCCCCCGTATACGCCTGGGCGTAAGCCCGTGCGTCGCCGACCTAGCGGCCTGCCGATCGGTATTTAGAGGGAGGCACTTTGAAAGCAACACGCCGTTGGAACTTTGAAAAATTTCGATGCGTCGCCAAAGTTCGTACTTTTCGATAAAATCTTCGTCCTATGATACATTTCGATCAAGAACTACATTGATCGTCATGAAACTGTTTTTTTTTTTGGGAGACGTGTACGCTCCTTTTCATAAAGGAGACTATCTTATTGCGAAAGTCAAAATCGCACGCTCTCACGGCGATTTGCCCCCGTATACGCCTGGGCGTAAGCCCGTGCGTCGCCGACCTAGCGGCCTGCCGATCGGTATTTAGAGGGAGGCACTTTGAAAGCAACACGCCGCTGGAACTTTGAAAAATTTCGGGGCAAAGCAATACGCGGCTGGGACTTTGAAATATTTCGGAGCGCACCTAAAGTTCGTTATTTTGGCTAAACGGAGCGAAAATCTGCATTTATACCATCACGGACGTTAGTTTAATAGCGTTTAACGATGGATCCACGGTACAGAATGCAAAAATATGATTGTTAAAATTTTCGACTAATCGGTTCTAAGAGGCGAAGCAATACGCCGCTGGGACTTTGAAATATTTCGGAGCGCACCTAAAGTTCGTTATTTTGGCTAAACGGAGCGAAAATCTGCATTTATACCATCACGGACGTTAGTTTAATAGCGTTTAACGATGGATCCACGGTACAGAATGCAAAAATATGATTGTTAAAATTTTCGACTAATCGGTTCTAAGAGGCGAAGCAATACGCCGCTGGGACTTTGAAATATTTCGGAGCGCACCTAAAGTTCGTTATTTTGGCTAAACGGAGCGAAAATCTGCATTTATACCATCACGGACGCTAGTTTAATAGCGTTTAACGATCGATCCACGGTACAGAATGCAAAAATATGATTGTTAAAATTTTCGACTAATCGGTTCTAAGAGGCGAAGCAATACGCCGCTGGGACTTTGAAATATTTCGGAGCGCACCTAAAGTTCGTTATTTTGGCTAAACGGAGCGAAAATCTGCATTTATACCATCACGGACGTTAGTTTAATAGCGTTTAACTATGGATCCACGGTACAGAATGCAAAAATATGATTGTTAAAATTTTCGACTAATCGGTTCTAAGAGGCGAAGCAATACGCCGCTGGGACTTTGAAATATTTCGGAGCGCACCTAAAGTTCGTTATTTTGGCTAAACGGAGCGAAAATCTGCATTTATACCATCACGGACGTTAGTTTAATAGCGTTTAACGATGGATCCACGGTACAGAATGCAAAAATATGATTGTTAAAATTTTCGACTAATCGGTTCTAAGAGGCGAAGCAATACGCCGCTGGGACTTTGAAATATTTCGGAGCGCACCTAAAGTTCGTTATTTTGGCTAAACGGAGCGAAAATCTGCATTTATACCATCACGGACGTTAGTTCAATAGCGTTTAACGATCGATCCACGGTACAGAATGCAAAAATATGATTGTTAAAATTTTCGACTAATCGGTTCTAAGAGGCGAAGCAATACGCCGCTGGGACTTTGAAATATTTCGGAGCGCACCTAAAGTTCGTTATTTTGGCTAAACGGAGCGAAAATCTGCATTTATACCATCACGGACGTTAGTTTAATAGCGTTTAACGATCGATCCACGGTACAGAATGCAAAAATATGATTGTTAAAATTTTCGACTAATCGGTTCTAAGAGGCGAAGCAATACGCCGCTGGGACTTTGAAATATTTCGGAGCGCACCTAAAGTTCGTTATTTTGGCTAAACGGAGCGAAAATCTGCATTTATACCATCACGGACGTTAGTTTAATAGCGTTTAACGATGGATCCACGGTACAGAATGCAAAAATATGATTGTTAAAATTTTCGACTAATCGGTTCTAAGAGGCGAAGCAATACGCCGCTGGGACTTTGAAATATTTCGGAGCGCACCTAAAGTTCGTTATTTTGGCTAAACGGAGCGAAAATCTGCATTTATACCATCACGGACGCTAGTTTAATAGCGTTTAACGATCGATCCACGGTACAGAATGCAAAAATATGATTGTTAAAATTTTCGACTAATCGGTTCTAAGAGGCGAAGCAATACGCCGCTGGGACTTTGAAATATTTCGGAGCGCACCTAAAGTTCGTTATTTTGGCTAAACGGAGCGAAAATCTGCATTTATACCATCACGGACGTTAGTTTAATAGCGTTTAACGATCGATCCACGGTACAGAATGCAAAAATATGATTGTTAAAATTTTCGACTAATCGGTTCTAAGAGGCGAAGCAATACGCCGCTGGGACTTTGAAATATTTCGGAGCGCACCTAAAGTTCGTTATTTTGGCTAAACGGAGCGAAAATCTGCATTTATACCATCACGGACGTTAGTTTAATAGCGTTTAACGATGGATCCACGGTACAGAATGCAAAAATATGATTGTTAAAATTTTCGACTAATCGGTTCTAAGAGGCGAAGCAATACGCCGCTGGGACTTTGAAATATTTCGGAGCGCACCTAAAGTTCGTTATTTTGGCTAAACGGAGCGAAAATCTGCATTTATACCATCACGGACGTTAGTTTAATAGCGTTTAACGATGGATCCACGGTACAGAATGCAAAAATATGATTGTTAAAATTTTCGACTAATCGGTTCTAAGAGGCGAAGCAATACGCCGCTGGGACTTTGAAATATTTCGGAGCGCACCTAAAGTTCGTTATTTTGGCTAAACGGAGCGAAAATCTGCATTTATACCATCACGGACGTTAGTTTAATAGCGTTTAACGATGGATCCACGGTACAGAATGCAAAAATATGATTGTTAAAATTTTCGACTAATCGGTTCTAAGAGGCGAAGCAATACGCCGCTGGGACTTTGAAATATTTCGGAGCGCATCTAAAGTTCGTTATTTTGGCTAAACGGAGCGAAAATCTGCATTTATACCATCACGGACGTTAGTTTAATAGCGTTTAACGATGGATCCACGGTACAGAATGCAAAAATATGATTGTTAAAATTTTCGACTAATCGGTTCTAAGAGGCGAAGCAATACGCCGCTGGGACTTTGAAATATTTCGGAGCGCACCTAAAGTTCGTTATTTTGGCTAAACGGAGCGAAAATCTGCATTTATACCATCACGGACGCTAGTTTAATAGCGTTTAACGATCGATCCACGGTACAGAATGCAAAAATATGATTGTTAAAATTTTCGACTAATCGGTTCTAAGAGGCGAAGCAATACGCCGCTGGGACTTTGAAATATTTCGGAGCGCACCTAAAGTTCGTTATTTTGGCTAAACGGAGCGAAAATCTGCATTTATACCATCACGGACGTTAGTTTAATAGCGTTTAACGATGGATCCACGGTACAGAATGCAAAAATATGATTGTTAAAATTTTCGACTAATCGGTTCTAAGAGGCGAAGCAATACGCCGCTGGGACTTTGAAATATTTCGGAGCGCATCTAAAGTTCGTTATTTTGGCTAAACGGAGCGAAAATCTGCATTTATACCATCACGGACGTTAGTTTAATAGCGTTTAACGATGGATCCACGGTACAGAATGCAAAAATATGATTGTTAAAATTTTCGACTAATCGGTTCTAAGAGGCGAAGCAATACGCCGCTGGGACTTTGAAATATTTCGGAGCGCACCTAAAGTTCGTTATTTTGGCTAAACGGAGCGAAAATCTGCATTTATACCATCACGGACGCTAGTTTAATAGCGTTTAACGATCGATCCACGGTACAGAATGCAAAAATATGATTGTTAAAATTTTCGACTAATCGGTTCTAAGAGGCGAAGCAATACGCCGCTGGGACTTTGAAATATTTCGGAGCGCACCTAAAGTTCGTTATTTTGGCTAAACGGAGCGAAAATCTGCATTTATACCATCACGGACGTTAGTTTAATAGCGTTTAACTATGGATCCACGGTACAGAATGCAAAAATATGATTGTTAAAATTTTCGACTAATCGGTTCTAAGAGGCGAAGCAATACGCCGCTGGGACTTTGAAATATTTCGGAGCGCACCTAAAGTTCGTTATTTTGGCTAAACGGAGCGAAAATCTGCATTTATACCATCACGGACGTTAGTTTAATAGCGTTTAACGATGGATCCACGGTACAGAATGCAAAAATATGATTGTTAAAATTTTCGACTAATCGGTTCTAAGAGGCGAAGCAATACGCCGCTGGGACTTTGAAATATTTCGGAGCGCACCTAAAGTTCGTTATTTTGGCTAAACGGAGCGAAAATCTGCATTTATACCATCACGGACGTTAGTTCAATAGCGTTTAACGATCGATCCACGGTACAGAATGCAAAAATATGATTGTTAAAATTTTCGACTAATCGGTTCTAAGAGGCGAAGCAATACGCCGCTGGGACTTTGAAATATTTCGGAGCGCACCTAAAGTTCGTTATTTTGGCTAAACGGAGCGAAAATCTGCATTTATACCATCACGGACGTTAGTTTAATAGCGTTTAACTATGGATCCACGGTACAGAATGCAAAAATATGATTGTTAAAATTTTCGACTAATCGGTTCTAAGAGGCGAAGCAATACGCCGCTGGGACTTTGAAATATTTCGGAGCGCACCTAAAGTTCGTTATTTTGGCTAAACGGAGCGAAAATCTGCATTTATACCATCACGGACGTTAGTTTAATAGCGTTTAACGATGGATCCACGGTACAGAATGCAAAAATATGATTGTTAAAATTTTCGACTAATCGGTTCTAAGAGGCGAAGCAATACGCCGCTGGGACTTTGAAATATTTCGGAGCGCACCTAAAGTTCGTTATTTCGGCTAAACGGAGCGAAAATCTGCATTTATACCATCACGGACGTTAGTTCAATAGCGTTTAACGATCGATCCACGGTACAGAATGCAAAAATATGATTGTTAAAATTTTCGACTAATCGGTTCTAAGAGGCGAAGCAATACGCCGCTGGGACTTTGAAATATTTCGGAGCGCACCTAAAGTTCGTTATTTTGGCTAAACGGAGCGAAAATCTGCATTTATACCATCACGGACGTTAGTTTAATAGCGTTTAACGATCGATCCACGGTACAGAATGCAAAAATATGATTGTTAAAATTTTCGACTAATCGGTTCTAAGAGGCGAAGCAATACGCCGCTGGGACTTTGAAATATTTCGGAGCGCACCTAAAGTTCGTTATTTTGGCTAAACGGAGCGAAAATCTGCATTTATACCATCACGGACGTTAGTTTAATAGCGTTTAACGATGGATCCACGGTACAGAATGCAAAAATATGATTGTTAAAATTTTCGACTAATCGGTTCTAAGAGGCGAAGCAATACGCCGCTGGGACTTTGAAATATTTCGGAGCGCACCTAAAGTTCGTTATTTTGGCTAAACGGAGCGAAAATCTGCATTTATACCATCACGGACGCTAGTTTAATAGCGTTTAACGATCGATCCACGGTACAGAATGCAAAAATATGATTGTTAAAATTTTCGACTAATCGGTTCTAAGAGGCGAAGCAATACGCCGCTGGGACTTTGAAATATTTCGGAGCGCACCTAAAGTTCGTTATTTTGGCTAAACGGAGCGAAAATCTGCATTTATACCATCACGGACGTTAGTTTAATAGCGTTTAACGATGGATCCACGGTACAGAATGCAAAAATATGATTGTTAAAATTTTCGACTAATCGGTTCTAAGAGGCGAAGCAATACGCCGCTGGGACTTTGAAATATTTCGGAGCGCACCTAAAGTTCGTTATTTTGGCTAAACGGAGCGAAAATCTGCATTTATACCATCACGGACGTTAGTTTAATAGCGTTTAACGATGGATCCACGGTACAGAATGCAAAAATATGATTGTTAAAATTTTCGACTAATCGGTTCTAAGAGGCGAAGCAATACGCCGCTGGGACTTTGAAATATTTCGGAGCGCACCTAAAGTTCGTTATTTTGGCTAAACGGAGCGAAAATCTGCATTTATACCATCACGGACGTTAGTTTAATAGCGTTTAACGATGGATCCACGGTACAGAATGCAAAAATATGATTGTTAAAATTTTCGACTAATCGGTTCTAAGAGGCGAAGCAATACGCCGCTGGGACTTTGAAATATTTCGGAGCGCATCTAAAGTTCGTTATTTTGGCTAAACGGAGCGAAAATCTGCATTTATACCATCACGGACGTTAGTTTAATAGCGTTTAACGATGGATCCACGGTACAGAATGCAAAAATATGATTGTTAAAATTTTCGACTTATCGGTTCTGGATCACTGAAAAATCAAAAAAAATTATTAATTTTGATTAATTAAATTACATATGTAGTTTTATATTGTTATAGTCTCGTATTTGTTAATGTTTTGTCGTAAGAAAATGCAAAAATATCGTTTTAATGTTTTCGTCTCATCGGTTCTGGATCGCTGAAAAATCAAAAAAAAATATTAATTTTGATTAATTAAATTACAAATGGAGTTTTATATTGCTATAGTCGCTTATTTGTTAATGTTTTACCGTAAGAAAATGCAAAAATATCGTTTTAATATTTTCATCTCATCGGTTCTGGGCGGTTTTAAAATTTTTTAAAATATTAATTAAACCCATGATTTACATGAGAATGTGAATTTATTATGTCCTGCATGTTAA
>NW_027478324.1:2500-7500 GCF_051020975.1 Osmia lignaria lignaria | reverse complement strand
ATCTTATTGCGAAAGTCAAAATCGCACGCTCTCACGGCGATTTGCCCCCGTATACGCCTGGGCGTAAGCCCGTGCGTCGCCGACCTAGCGGCCTGCCGATCGGTATTTAGAGGGAGGCACTTTGAAAGCAACACGCCGCTGGAACTTTGAAAAATTTCGGGGCAAAGCAATACGCGGCTGGGACTTTGAAATATTTCGGAGCGCACCTAAAGTTCGTTATTTTGGCTAAACGGAGCGAAAATCTGCATTTATACCATCACGGACGTTAGTTTAATAGCGTTTAACGATGGATCCACGGTACAGAATGCAAAAATATGATTGTTAAAATTTTCGACTAATCGGTTCTAAGAGGCGAAGCAATACGCCGCTGGGACTTTGAAATATTTCGGAGCGCACCTAAAGTTCGTTATTTTGGCTAAACGGAGCGAAAATCTGCATTTATACCATCACGGACGTTAGTTTAATAGCGTTTAACGATGGATCCACGGTACAGAATGCAAAAATATGATTGTTAAAATTTTCGACTAATCGGTTCTAAGAGGCGAAGCAATACGCCGCTGGGACTTTGAAATATTTCGGAGCGCACCTAAAGTTCGTTATTTTGGCTAAACGGAGCGAAAATCTGCATTTATACCATCACGGACGCTAGTTTAATAGCGTTTAACGATCGATCCACGGTACAGAATGCAAAAATATGATTGTTAAAATTTTCGACTAATCGGTTCTAAGAGGCGAAGCAATACGCCGCTGGGACTTTGAAATATTTCGGAGCGCACCTAAAGTTCGTTATTTTGGCTAAACGGAGCGAAAATCTGCATTTATACCATCACGGACGTTAGTTTAATAGCGTTTAACTATGGATCCACGGTACAGAATGCAAAAATATGATTGTTAAAATTTTCGACTAATCGGTTCTAAGAGGCGAAGCAATACGCCGCTGGGACTTTGAAATATTTCGGAGCGCACCTAAAGTTCGTTATTTTGGCTAAACGGAGCGAAAATCTGCATTTATACCATCACGGACGTTAGTTTAATAGCGTTTAACGATCGATCCACGGTACAGAATGCAAAAATATGATTGTTAAAATTTTCGACTAATCGGTTCTAAGAGGCGAAGCAATACGCCGCTGGGACTTTGAAATATTTCGGAGCGCACCTAAAGTTCGTTATTTTGGCTAAACGGAGCGAAAATCTGCATTTATACCATCACGGACGTTAGTTTAATAGCGTTTAACGATGGATCCACGGTACAGAATGCAAAAATATGATTGTTAAAATTTTCGACTAATCGGTTCTAAGAGGCGAAGCAATACGCCGCTGGGACTTTGAAATATTTCGGAGCGCACCTAAAGTTCGTTATTTTGGCTAAACGGAGCGAAAATCTGCATTTATACCATCACGGACGCTAGTTTAATAGCGTTTAACGATCGATCCACGGTACAGAATGCAAAAATATGATTGTTAAAATTTTCGACTAATCGGTTCTAAGAGGCGAAGCAATACGCCGCTGGGACTTTGAAATATTTCGGAGCGCACCTAAAGTTCGTTATTTTGGCTAAACGGAGCGAAAATCTGCATTTATACCATCACGGACGTTAGTTTAATAGCGTTTAACGATCGATCCACGGTACAGAATGCAAAAATATGATTGTTAAAATTTTCGACTAATCGGTTCTAAGAGGCGAAGCAATACGCCGCTGGGACTTTGAAATATTTCGGAGCGCACCTAAAGTTCGTTATTTTGGCTAAACGGAGCGAAAATCTGCATTTATACCATCACGGACGTTAGTTTAATAGCGTTTAACGATGGATCCACGGTACAGAATGCAAAAATATGATTGTTAAAATTTTCGACTAATCGGTTCTAAGAGGCGAAGCAATACGCCGCTGGGACTTTGAAATATTTCGGAGCGCACCTAAAGTTCGTTATTTTGGCTAAACGGAGCGAAAATCTGCATTTATACCATCACGGACGTTAGTTTAATAGCGTTTAACGATGGATCCACGGTACAGAATGCAAAAATATGATTGTTAAAATTTTCGACTAATCGGTTCTAAGAGGCGAAGCAATACGCCGCTGGGACTTTGAAATATTTCGGAGCGCACCTAAAGTTCGTTATTTTGGCTAAACGGAGCGAAAATCTGCATTTATACCATCACGGACGTTAGTTTAATAGCGTTTAACGATGGATCCACGGTACAGAATGCAAAAATATGATTGTTAAAATTTTCGACTAATCGGTTCTAAGAGGCGAAGCAATACGCCGCTGGGACTTTGAAATATTTCGGAGCGCACCTAAAGTTCGTTATTTTGGCTAAACGGAGCGAAAATCTGCATTTATACCATCACGGACGTTAGTTCAATAGCGTTTAACGATCGATCCACGGTACAGAATGCAAAAATATGATTGTTAAAATTTTCGACTAATCGGTTCTAAGAGGCGAAGCAATACGCCGCTGGGACTTTGAAATATTTCGGAGCGCACCTAAAGTTCGTTATTTTGGCTAAACGGAGCGAAAATCTGCATTTATACCATCACGGACGTTAGTTTAATAGCGTTTAACGATCGATCCACGGTACAGAATGCAAAAATATGATTGTTAAAATTTTCGACTAATCGGTTCTAAGAGGCGAAGCAATACGCCGCTGGGACTTTGAAATATTTCGGAGCGCACCTAAAGTTCGTTATTTTGGCTAAACGGAGCGAAAATCTGCATTTATACCATCACGGACGTTAGTTTAATAGCGTTTAACGATGGATCCACGGTACAGAATGCAAAAATATGATTGTTAAAATTTTCGACTAATCGGTTCTAAGAGGCGAAGCAATACGCCGCTGGGACTTTGAAATATTTCGGAGCGCACCTAAAGTTCGTTATTTTGGCTAAACGGAGCGAAAATCTGCATTTATACCATCACGGACGCTAGTTTAATAGCGTTTAACGATCGATCCACGGTACAGAATGCAAAAATATGATTGTTAAAATTTTCGACTAATCGGTTCTAAGAGGCGAAGCAATACGCCGCTGGGACTTTGAAATATTTCGGAGCGCACCTAAAGTTCGTTATTTTGGCTAAACGGAGCGAAAATCTGCATTTATACCATCACGGACGTTAGTTTAATAGCGTTTAACGATCGATCCACGGTACAGAATGCAAAAATATGATTGTTAAAATTTTCGACTAATCGGTTCTAAGAGGCGAAGCAATACGCCGCTGGGACTTTGAAATATTTCGGAGCGCACCTAAAGTTCGTTATTTTGGCTAAACGGAGCGAAAATCTGCATTTATACCATCACGGACGTTAGTTTAATAGCGTTTAACGATGGATCCACGGTACAGAATGCAAAAATATGATTGTTAAAATTTTCGACTAATCGGTTCTAAGAGGCGAAGCAATACGCCGCTGGGACTTTGAAATATTTCGGAGCGCACCTAAAGTTCGTTATTTTGGCTAAACGGAGCGAAAATCTGCATTTATACCATCACGGACGTTAGTTTAATAGCGTTTAACGATGGATCCACGGTACAGAATGCAAAAATATGATTGTTAAAATTTTCGACTAATCGGTTCTAAGAGGCGAAGCAATACGCCGCTGGGACTTTGAAATATTTCGGAGCGCACCTAAAGTTCGTTATTTTGGCTAAACGGAGCGAAAATCTGCATTTATACCATCACGGACGTTAGTTTAATAGCGTTTAACGATGGATCCACGGTACAGAATGCAAAAATATGATTGTTAAAATTTTCGACTAATCGGTTCTAAGAGGCGAAGCAATACGCCGCTGGGACTTTGAAATATTTCGGAGCGCATCTAAAGTTCGTTATTTTGGCTAAACGGAGCGAAAATCTGCATTTATACCATCACGGACGTTAGTTTAATAGCGTTTAACGATGGATCCACGGTACAGAATGCAAAAATATGATTGTTAAAATTTTCGACTTATCGGTTCTGGATCACTGAAAAATCAAAAAAAATTATTAATTTTGATTAATTAAATTACATATGTAGTTTTATATTGTTATAGTCTCGTATTTGTTAATGTTTTGTCGTAAGAAAATGCAAAAATATCGTTTTAATGTTTTCGTCTCATCGGTTCTGGATCGCTGAAAAATCAAAAAAAAATATTAATTTTGATTAATTAAATTACAAATGGAGTTTTATATTGCTATAGTCGCTTATTTGTTAATGTTTTACCGTAAGAAAATGCAAAAATATCGTTTTAATATTTTCATCTCATCGGTTCTGGGCGGTTTTAAAATTTTTTAAAATATTAATTAAACCCATGATTTACATGAGAATGTGAATTTATTATGTCCTGCATGTTAATTTATTAATTTTCATGTATAGAACGTTATAAAATGAAAGGATATGTTCGACGATATTTTCAGTCTAAGTTTTACCGTGCCGGCGGGATGGTACGCTCTCACGGCGGTTTGCACAGGCATACGCCTGGGCGTAAGCCCATGCGTCGCCGACCTAGCGGCCGGCCGTTCGGTATTTATAGGAAGGCACTTTCGGTTCGCTCGGACCGGTCGGGAGTAGCGTCGAGCGTGTGGCTCTTTTATGACTTCGGTTGAAAAGCAGTCTACCGCTCCTCGAGAATATACTTTCTCGACTATTCTCGTTCCGGTTTTCCGTTGCGGATTATTATTAATCTCCACACAGCATTACCACGGGTCGGTGTCTAAGACCGAATGGCCCATATGTGGTGAGCCTTGTAATATAAGGCTGGTGACCTGTATGCACTTATAAATGTTGCATACTTGTACAAACTGAGCATCAACTGTCTGTAACCAAAATTTGTTAAAACTGAAAAAGTTATAAGATTGTATAAAATTTTTGAACCAAGAAAGTAGTGTTAGACGAAAATTCGTTCTATCACTTTTAGAAGGGAGACTGTTTGGAAATATTTAAAGTATAAAATACACAAAAGTCCACTGAATTATGAACAAAATTACGTCCCTGAATTTAAGAAAAGTCAAGAGGTGTCAGAA
>NW_027478323.1:0-28995 GCF_051020975.1 Osmia lignaria lignaria | reverse complement strand
TGGCTGATATCGTCAAACGCTCGACGGAAATGTGCTATTTGGCTACGATGTAGTGCAGAACAACACAAACCGGAGCATAATCGTGCAAGGGAGTGCGTTTTCAGTGAGAAATGCGTCAAATCGGGCTGTAATTGTTGAACCGTCGCTGATATCGTCAAACTCTCGACGGACATGTGCTATTTGGGTCGAAGTAGTGCAAAACGACCCAAACCGGACCAAAATCGTGCAAGGGAGTGCGTTTTCAGCGAGAAATGCGTGAAATCGGGCTGTAATTCTTAAACCGTTGCTGATATCGTCTAACTCTCGACGGAAATGTGCTATTTGGGTCCGATATAGTGCAGAACAACACAAAGCGGAGCAAAATCGTGCAAGGGGGTGCGTTTTCAGCGAGAAATGGGTCAAATCGGGCTGTAATTGTTGAACCGTCACTGATATCGTCAATGTCTCGACGGGAATGTGCTATTTGGGTCCGATATAGTGCAGAACAACACAAACAGGAGCAAAATCGTGCAAGGGAGTGCGTTTTCAGCGAGAAATGCGTGAAATCGGGCTGTAATTCTTAAACCGTTGCTGATATCGTCAAACTCTCGACGGAAATGTGCTACTTGGGTCCGATATAGTGCAGGAGAACACAAACAGGAGCAAAATCGTGCAAGGGAGTGCGTTTTCAGCGAGAAATGAGTCAAATCAGGCTGTAATTGTTAAACCGACACTGATATCGTTAAACTCGAGACGGAAATGTGCAATATGGGTCCGATATAGTGCAGAACGACCCAAACCGGAGCCAAATCGAGCAAGGGAGTGCGTTTTCAGCGAGAAATGGGTCAAATCGGGCTGTGATTGTTAACCCGTCACTGATATCGTCAAACTCTCGACGGAGATGTGCTATGTGGGTACGATATAGTGCAGAACTTCACAATCCGGAGCAAAATCGTGCAAGGGAGTGCGGTTTCAGCGAGAAGTGTGTTAAATCGGGCTGTAATTGTTAAACCGTCACTGATATCGTCAAACTCTCGACGGAAATGTGCTATTTGGGTCCGATATAGTGCAGAACAACACAAACCGGAGCAAAGTCGTACAAGGGAGTGCGTTTTCAGCGAGAAATGCGCCAAATCGGGCTGTAATTGTTAAGCCGTCACTGATATCGTCAAACTCTCGAAGGAAATGAGCTATTTGGGTCCGAAATAGTGCAAAACGAAACAAACCGGAGCAAAATCGTACAAGGGAGTGCGTTTTCAGCGAGAAATGGGTCAAATCGGGCTGTAATTGTTAAACCGACACTGATATCGTCAAACTCTCGACGGAAATGTCCTATTTGGATACGATACAGAGCAGAACGGTACAAACCGGAACAAAATCGTGCAAGGAAGTGCGTTTTCAGCGAGAAATGGGTCAGGTCGGGCTGTAATTGTTGAACCGTCGCTGATATCGTCAAACTCTCGACGAAAATGAGATATTTGGGTCCGAAATAATGCAGAACGGCACAAACCGGAGCATCATCGTACAAGGGAGTGCGTTTTCAGCGAGAATTGCGCCAAATCGGGCTGTAATTGTTAAACCGCCACTTATATCGTCAAACTCTCGAAGGAAATGAGCTATTTGGTCCGAAATGGTGCAAAACGACACAAGCCGGAGCAAAATCGTACAAGGGAGTCCGTTTTCAGCGAGAAATGGGTCAAATCAGGCTGAAATTTTTAAACCGACACTGATATCGTCAAACTCTCGACGGAAATGTCCTATATAGTGCAGAACGAGACAAACCGAAGCTAAATCGTGCAAGGAAGTGCGTTTACATCGAGAAATGGTTGAAATCGGGCTGTAATTGTTAAACCGACACTGATATCGTCAAACGCTCGACGGAAATGTGCTATTTGGGTCCGAAGTAGTGCAGAACGACACAAACCGGAGCATAATCGTGCAGGGGAGTGCGTTTTCAGCGAGAAATGGGTCAAATCAGGCTGAAATTGTTCAACCGTCACTGATATCGTCCACCTCTCGACGGAAATGTGCTATTTGGGTACGATACAGTGCAAACCGGTACAAACCGGAACAATATCGTGCAAAGGAGTGCGTTTTCAGCGATAAATGGGTCAAATCGGGCTGTAATTGTTAAACCGACGCTGATATCGTCAAACCCTCGACGGAAATGTCCTATTTGGGTCCGATATAGTGCAGAAGAACACAAACCGGAGCACAATCGTGCAAGGAAGTGCGTTTACAGCGAGAAATGTGTCAAAGCGGGCTGTAATTGTTGAACCGCCGCTGATATCGTCAAACCCTCGACGGAAATGTGCTATCTGGGTCCGATATAGTGCAGAACGAGACAAACCGGAGCAGAATCGTGCAAGGGAGTGCGTTTTTAACGAGAAATGTGTCAAATCGGGCTGTAATTGTTAAACCGTCACTGATATCGTCATTTCTCGACGGAAATGTGCTATTTGGGTCCGATACAGTGCAGAACAACACAAACCGGAGCGAAATCCTTCAAGGAAGTGCGTTTACAGCGCCAAATGAGACAAATCGGGTTGTAATTGTTAAACCGTCACAGATATCGTCAAGCTCTCGACGGAAATATGCTATATGGGTCCGATATAGCAGAACGGCACAAACCGGAGCAAAATCGTGCAAGGGAGTGCGTTTTCAGCGAGAAATGGGTCAAATAAGGCTGTAATTGTTAAGCCGACACTGATATCGTCAAACCCTCGACGGAAATGTCCTATTTGGGTCCGATATAGTGCAGAACGACACAAACCGGAGCAAAATCGTGCAAGGGAGTGCGATTTCCGCGAGAAATGTGTCAAATCGGGCTGTAATTGTTAAACCGTCACTGATATCGTCAAGCTCTCGACGGAAATGTGCTATTTGGGTACGATACAGTGCATACCGATACGTACCGGAACAAAATCGTGCAAGGGAGTGCGTCTTCAGCGAGAAATGGGTCAAATCGGGCTGTAATTGTTAAACCGTCACTGATATCGTCAAACTCCCGACGGAAATGTGCTATTTGGGTGCGATATACTGCAGAACGACTCAAACCGGAGCAGAATCGTGCAAGGGAGTGCGATTTCCGCGAGGAATGGGTCAAATCGGGCTGTAAATGTTGAACCGTCACTGATATCGTCAAACTTTCGACGGAAATGTGCTATTTGGGTACGATATATTGCAGAGCGACACAATCCGGAGCTAAATCGTGCAAGGGAGTGCGTTTTCAGCGAGAGGTGGGTCAAATCGGGCTGTAATTGTTGAACCGTCGCTGATATCGTCAAACACTCGACGGAAATGAGCTATTTGGGTCCGAAATAGTGCAAAACGACACAAACCGGAGCAAAATCGTGCAAGGGAGTGCGTTTACAGCGAGAAATGGGACAAATCGGGCTGTAATTGTTGAACCGTCGCTGATATCGTCTAACTCTCGACGGAAATGTGCTATTTGGGTCCGATATAATGCAGAACAACACAAACCGGAGCAAAATCGTACAAGGGAGTGCGTTTTCAGCGAGAAATGGGGCAAATCGGGCTGTAATAGATAAACCGTCACTGATTTCGTCAAACTCTCGAAGGAAATGAGCTATTTGGGTCCGAAATAGTGCAAAACGACAAAAACCGGAGCAAAATCGTGTAAGGGAGTGCGTTTTCAGTGAGGAATGCGCCAAATCGGGCTGTAATTGTTGAACCGTCGCTGATATCGTTAAAGTCTCGACGAAAATATGCTATTTGGGTCCGATATAGCGCAGAACGAGACAAACCGAAGCAATATCGTGCAAGGAAGTGCGTTTACAGCGAGAAATGTGTCAAATCGGGCTGTAATTGTTGAACCGTCGCTGATATCGTTAAAGTCTCGTCGGAAATGTGCTATTTGTGTACGATTTAGTGCAGAACGACACAAACCGGCGCAAAATCGTGGAAGGGAGTGCGTTTTCAGCGAGAAATGGGTCAAATCGGGCTGTAATTGTTAAACCGTCACTGATATCGTGAAACTCTCGACGGAAATGTGCTATATATGTCCGATATATTGCAGAACGACACAAACCGGAGCAAAATCGTGCAAGGGAGTGCGCTTTCAGCGAGAAATGCGCCAAATCGGGCTGTAATTGTTGAACCGTCGCTGATATCGTCAATGCCTCGACGGAAATGTGCCATTTGGGTCCGATGTAGTGCAGAACAACACAAACCGGAGCAAAATCGTGTAAGGGAGTGCGTTTTCAGTGAGGAATGCGCCAAATCGGGCTGTAATTGTTGAACCGTCGCTGATATCGTTAAAGTCTCGACGAAAATATGCTATTTGGGTCCGATATAGTACAGAACAACACAATCCGGAGCAAAATCGTGCAAGCGAGTGCGCTTTCAGCGAGAAATGTGTCAAATCCGGCTATAATTGTTAACCGTCACTGATATCGTCAACGTCTCGACGGAAATGTGCCATTTGGGTCCGATATAGTGCAGAACAACACAAACCGGAGCAAAATCGTGCACGGGAGTGCGTTTTCAGCGAGAAATGGGTCGAATTGCGCTGTAATTTTTGAACCGTCGCTGATATCGTCAATCTCTCGACGGGAATGTGCTATTTGTGTCCCATATAGTGCAGAACGACACAAACCGGAGCAAAATCGTGCAAGGGAGTGCGCTTTCAGCGAGAAATGGGTCAAATCGGGCTGTAATTGTTGAAACGTCGCTGATATCGTCAAACTCTCGACGAAAATATGCAATTTGGGTCCGATATAGTACAGAACATCACAATCCGGAGCAAAGTCGTCAAGGGAGTGCGCTTTGAGCGAGAAATGTGTCAAATCGGGCTGTAATTGTTAACCGTCACTGATATCGTCAATGCCTCGACGGAAATGTGCCATTTGGGTCCGATATAGTGCAGAACAACACAAACCGGAGCAAAATCGTGCAAGGGAGTGCGTTTTCAGTGAGGAATGCGTCAAATCGGGCTGTAATTGTTGAACCGTCGCTGATATCGTTAAAGCCTCGACGGAAATGTGCTATTTGGGTACGATATAGTGCAGAACGAAACAAACCGGAGCAAAATCGTACAAGGGAGTGCGTTTTCAGCGAGAAATGTGTCAAATCGGGCTGTAGTTGTTGAACCGTCGCTGATATCGTCAAACTCACGACGGAAATCTGCTATTTGGATACGATATAGTGCAGAACGACACAAACCGTGGCAAAATCGTGCAAGGGAGTGCGTTTTCAGCGAGAAATGGGTCAAATCGGGCTGTGATTGTTGAACCGTCGCTGAAGTCGTCAAACTCTCGACAGAAATGTGCTATTTGGGTACGATACAGTGCAGACCGATACGAACCGGAACAAAATCGTGCAAGGGAGTGCGTCTTCAGCGAGAAATGGGTCAAATCGGGCTGTAATTGTTAAACGGTCGCTGATATCGTCAAACTCTCGACGGAAATGTGCTATTTGGGTACGATACAGTGCAGACCGATACGTACCGGAACAAAATCGTGCAAGGGAGTGTGTCTTCAGCGAGAAATGGGTCAAGTCGGGCTGTAATTGTTAAACCGTCACTGACATCGTCAAACTCTCGACGGAAATGTGCTATTTGGGTACGATATAGAGTAGAACGACACAAACCGGAGCAAAATCGTGCAAGGGAGTGCGTTTTCAGCGAGAAATGGGACAAATCGGGCTGTAATTGTTGAACCGTCGCTGATATCGTCAAAGTCTCGACGGAAATGTGCTATTTGGGTCAGATATAGTGCAGAACAACACAAACCGGAGCAAAATTGTGCAAGGGAGAGCGTTTTCAACGAGAAATGGGTCAAATCGGGCTGTAATTGTTAAACCGTCACTGATATCGTCAAACTCTCGACGGAAATGTGCTACTTGGGTACGATATAGTGCAGAACAACACAAACCGGGGCAAAATCGTGCAAGGGAGTGCGCATTCAGCGAGAAATAGGTCAAATCGGGCTGTAATTGTTGAAACGTCGCTGATATCGTCAAACTCTCGACGAAAATATGCTATGTGGGTCCGATATAGTACAGAACAACACAATCCGGAGCAAAATCGTGCAAGGGAGGGCGCTTTCAGCGAGAAATGTGTCAAATCGGGCTGTAATTGTTAACCGTCACTGATATCGTCAATGCCTCGACGGAAATGTGCCATTTGGGTCCGATATAGTGCAGAACAACACAAACCGGAGCAAAATCGTGCAAGGGAGTGCGTTTTCAGCGAGAAATGGGTCGAATTGGGCTGTAATTGTTGAACCGTCGCTGATATCGTCAATCTCTCGACGGGAATGTGCTATTTGTGTCCCATATAGTGCAGAACGACACAAACCGGAGCAAAATTGTGCAAGGGAGTGCGCTTTCAGCGAGAAATGGGTCAAATCGGGCTGTAATTGTTGAAACGTCGCTGATATCGTTAAAGTCTCGACGGAAATGTGCTATTTGGGTACGATATAGTGCAGAATGAAACAAACCGGAGCAAAATCGTGCAAGGGAGTGCGTTTTCAGCGAGAAATGGGTCAAATCGGGCTGTAATTGTACAACCGTCACTGATATCGTGAAGCTCTCGACGGAAATGTGCTATATAGGTCCGATATATTGCAGAACTACACAAACCGGTGCAAAATCGTGCAAGGGAGTGCGTTTTCAGCGAGAAATGTGTCAAATCGGGCTGTAAATGTTGAACCGTCACTGATATCGCCAAACTGTCGACGGAAATGTGCTATTTGGGTCCGATATAGGTGAGAACCCAAACCGGAGCAAAATCGTACAAGGGAGTGATTTTCAGCGAGAAATGCGCCAAATCGGGCTGTAATTGTTAAACCGTCGCTGATATCGTCAAACTCTCGACGGAAATGTGCTAGTTGGGTACGATATAGTGCGGAACGACACAAACCGTGGCAAAATCGTGCAAGGGAGTGCATTTTCAGCGAGAAATGAGACAAATCGGGCTGTAATTGTTGAACCACCGCTGAAATCGTCAAATGCTCGACGGAAATGTGCTATTTGGGTCCGATATAGTACAGAACAACACAATCCGGAGCAAAATCGTGCAAGGGAGTGCGTTTTCAGCGAGGAATGCCTCAAATCGGGCTGTAATTGTTGAACCGTCGCAGTTATCGTCAAACTCTCGAAGGAAATGAGCTATTTGGGTCCGATATAGTGCAGCACGACACAAACCGGTGGAAAATCGTGCAAGGGAGTGCGTTTTCAACGAGAAATGGGTCAAATCGGGCTGTAATTGTTGAACCGTCGCTGATATCGTCAAACTCTCGACAGGAATGTGCTACTTGGGTCCGAAATAGTGCAAAACGACACGAACTGGAGCAAAATCGTACAAGGGAGCCCGTTTTCAGCGAGAAATGGGTCAAATCGGGCTGTAATTGCTAAACCGTCACTGATATCGTCATTTCTCGACGGAAATGTGCTATTTGGTTCCGATATAGTACAGAACAACACAATCCGGAGCAAAATCGTGCAAGGGAGTGCGTTTTCAGCGAGGAATGCCTCAAATCGGGCTGTAATTGTTAAACCGTCACTGATATCGTCAAACTCTCGACGCAAATGTGCTATTTGGGTACGATATAGTGCAGAACAACACAAACCGGAGCAAAATCGTGCAAGGGAGTGCGTTTTCATCGAGAAGTGGGTCAAATCGGGCTGTAATTGTTCAACCATCGCCGATATCGTCAAACTCGAAACGGAAATGTGCTATTTGGGTCCGATATAGCGCAGAACGAGACAAACCGAAGCAAAATCGTGCAAGGAAGTGCGTTTACAGCGAGAAATGTGTCAAATCGGGCTGTAATTGTTGAAACGTCGCTGATATCGTCAAACTCTCGACGAAAATATGCTATGTGGGTCCGATATAGTACAGAGCAACACAATCCGGAGCAAAATCGTGCAAGGGAGTGCGCTTTCAGCGAGAAATGCGCCAAATCGGGCTGTAATTGTTGAACCGTCGCTGATATCATCAAAGTCTCGACGGAAATGTGCTATTTGGGTCAGATATAGTGCAGAACTACACAAACCGGAGCAAAGTTGTGCAAGGGAGAGCGTTTTCAACGAGAAATGGGTCAAATCGGGCTGTAATTGTTAAACCGTCACTGATATCGTCAAACTCTCGACGGAAATGTGCTACTTGGGTACGATATAGTGCAGAACAACACAAACCGGAGCAAAATCGTGCAAGGGAGTGCGCATTCAGCGAGAAATGGGTCAAATCGGGCTGTAATTGTTGAAACGTCGCTGATATCGTCAAACTCTCGACGAAAATATGCTATGTGGGTCCGATATAGTACAGAACAACACAATCCGGAGCAAAATCGTGCAAGGGAGTGCGCTTTCAGCGAGAAATGTGTCAAATCGGGCTGTAATTGTTAACCGTCACTGATATCGTCAATGCCTCGACGGAAATGTGCCATTTGGGTCCGATGTAGTGCAGAACAACACAAACCGGAGCAAAATCGTGTAAGGGAGTGCGTTTTCAGTGAGGAATGCGCCAAATCGGGCTGTAATTGTTGAACCGTCGCTGATATCGTTAAAGTCTCGACGAAAATATGCTATTTGGGTCCGATATAGTACAGAACAACACAATCCGGAGCAAAATCGTGCAAGGGAGTGCGCTTTCAGCGACAAATGTGTCAAATCCGGCTGTAATTGTTAACCGTCACTGATATCGTCAATGCCTCGACGGAAATGTGCCATTTGGGTCCGATATAGTGCAGAACAACACAAACCGGAGCAAAATCGTGCACGGGAGTGCGTTTTCAGCGAGAAATGGGTCGAATTGCGCTGTAATTGTTGAACCGTCGCTGATATCGTCAATCTCTCGACGGGAATGTGCTATTTGTGTCCCATATAGTGCAGAACGACACAAACCGGGGCAAAATCGTGCAAGGGAGTGCGTTTTCAGTGAGGAATGCGTCAAATCGGGCTGTAATTGTTGAACCGTCGCTGATATCGTTAAAGTCTCGACGGAAATGTGCTATTTGGGTACGATATAGTGCAGAACGAAACAAACCGGAGCAAAATCGTACAAGGGAGTGCGTTTTCAGCGAGAAATGTGTCAAATCGGGCTGTAGTTGTTGAACCGCCGCTGATATCGTCAAACTCACGACGGAAATCTGCTATTTGGATACGATATAGTGTAGAACGACACAAACCGTGGCAAAATCGTGCAAGGGAGTGCGTTTTCAGCGAGAAATGGGTCAAATCGGGCTGTGATTGTTGAACCGTCGCTGAAATCGTCAAACTCTCGACAGAAATGTGCTATTTGGGTACGATACAGTGCAGACCGATACGAACCGGAACAAAATCGTGCAAGGGAGTGCGTCTTCAGCGAGAAATGGGTCAAATCGGGCTGTAATTGTTAAACGGTCGCTGATATCGTCAAACTCTCGACGGAAATGTGCTATTTGGGTACGATACAGTGCAGACCGATACGTACCGGAACAAAATCGTGCAAGGGAGTGCGTCTTCAGCGAGAAATGGGTCAAATCGGGCTGTAATTGTTAAACCGTCACTGACATCGTCAAACTCTCGACGGAAATGTGCTATTTGGGTACGATATAGTGTAGAACGACACAAACCGGAGCAAAGTCGTGCAAGGGAGTGCGTTTTCAGCGAGAAATGGGTCAAATAAGGCTGTAATTGTTAAACCGTCACTGATATCGTCGAAGTCTCGACGGAAGTGTGCTATTTGGATCCGATATAGGGCAGAACAACACAAACCGGAGCAGAATCGTGCAAGGGAGTGCGTTTACAGCGAGAAATGGGACAAATCGTGCTGTAATTGTTGAACCGTCGCTGATATCGTCTAACTCTCGACGGAAATGTGCTATTTGGGTCCGATATAATGCAGAACAACACAAACCGGAGCAAAATCGTACAAGGGAGTGCGTTTTCAGCGAGAAATGGGGCAAATCGTGCTGTAATAGATAAACCGTCACTGATTTCGTCAAACTCTCGACAGAAATGTGCTATTTGGGTACGATATAGTGCAGAACGACACAAACCTAAGCGAAATCGTGCAAGGGAGTGCGTTTTCAGCGAGAAATGGGTCAAATCGGGCTGTAATTGCTAAACCGTCACTGATATCGTCATTTCTCGACGGAAATGTGCTATTTGGGTACGATATAGTGCAGAACGACACAAACCGGAGCAAAATCGTGCAAGGGAGTGCGTTTTCAACGAGAAATGGGTCAAATCGGGCTGTAATTGTTCAACCATCGCCGATATCGTCAAACTCGAAACGGAAATGTGCTATTTGGGTCCGATATAGCGCAAAACGACACAAACCGGAGCAAAATCGTGCAAGGGAGTGCGTTTTCAGTGAGAAATGGGTCAAATCGGGCTGTAATTGTTAAACGGTCACTGATATCGTCAAAGTCTCGACGGAAATGTGCTATTTGAGTACGAAATAGTGCAAAACGACACAAACCGGAGCAAAATCGTACAAGGGAGTGCGTTTTTAGCGAGTAATGTGCCAAATCGGGCTGTAATTGTTCAACCGTCGCTGATATCGTTAAAGTCTCGACGGAAATGTGCTATTTGGGTACGATATAGTGCAGAACGAAACAAACCGGAGCAAAATCGTGCAAGGGAGTGCGTTTTCAGCGAGAAATGGGTCAAATCGGGCTGTAATTGTAAAATCGTCACTGATATCATGAAACTCTCGACGGAAATGTGCTACATAGGTCCGATATATTGCAGAACTACACAAACCGGAGCAAAATCGTTCAAGGGAGTGCGTTTTCAGCGAGGAATGGGTCGAATTGGGCTGTAATTGTTGAACCGTCGCTGATATCGTCAATCTCTCGACGGGAATGTGCTATTTGTGTCCCATATAGTGCAGAACGACACAAACCGGAGCAAAATCGTGTAAGGGAGTGCGACTTCCGCGAGAAATGTGTCAAATCGGGCTGTAATTATTAAACCCTCACTGATATCGTGAAACTCTCGACGGAAATGTGCTATTTGGGTACGATATAGTGCATAACAACACAAACCGGAGCAAAATCGTGCAAGGGAGTGCGCTTTCAGCGAGAAATGTGTCGAATTGCGCTGTAATTGTTGAACCGTCGCTGATATCGGCAATCTCTCGACGGGAATGTGCTATTTGTGTCCCATATAGTGCAGAACAACACAAACCGGAGCAAAAACGTGCAAGGGAGTGCGCTTTCAGCGAGAAATGGGTCAAATCGGGCTGTAATTGTTGAAACGTCGCTGATATCGTCAAACTCTCGACGAAAATATGCAATTTGGGTCCGATATAGTACAGAACAACACAATCCGGAGCAAAATCGTCAAGGGAGTGCGCTATCAGCGAGAAATGTGTCAAATCGGGCTGTAATTGTTAACCGTCACTGATATCGTCAATGCCTCGACGGAAACGTGCCATTTGGGTCCGATATAGTGCAGAACAACACAAACCAGAGCAAAATCGTGCAAGGGAGTGCGTTTTCAGTGAGGAATGCGTCAAATCGGGCTGTAATTGTTGAACCGTCGCTGATATCGTCAAACTCTCGACGGAATTGTGCTATTTGGGTACGATACAGTGCAGACCGATACGAACCGGAACAAAATCGTGCAAGGGAGTTCGTCTTCAGCGAGAAATGGGTCAAATCGGGCTGTAATTGTTAAACGGTCGCTGATATCGTCAAACTCTCGACGGAAATGTGCTATTTGGGTACGATACAGTGCAGACCGATACGTACCGGAACAAAATCGTGCAAGGGAGTGCGTCTTCAGCGAGAAATGGGTCAAATCGGGCTGTAATTGTTAAGCCGACACTGATATCGTCAAACCCTCGACGGAAATGTCCTATTTGGGGTCCGATATAGTGCAGAACGACACAAACCGGAGCAAAATCGTGCAAGGGAGTGCGATTTCCGCGAGAAATGTGTCAAATCGGGCTGTAATTGTTAAACCGTCACTGATATCGTCAAACTCTCGACGGAAAATGTGCTATTTGGGTAC
Source organism: Osmia lignaria lignaria (assembly GCF_051020975.1). Lineage (NCBI taxonomy): Eukaryota > Metazoa > Arthropoda > Insecta > Hymenoptera > Megachilidae > Osmia > Osmia lignaria. Next base: position 17,049 of record NW_027478323.1, on the reverse strand, counting down.
GATACAGTGCATACCGATACGTACCGGAACAAAATCGTGCAAGGGAGTGCGTCTTCAGCGAGAAATGGGTCAAATCGGGCTGTAATTGTTAAACCGTCACTGATATCGTCGAAGTCTCGACGGAAGTGTGCTATTTGGCTCCGATATAGGGGCAGAACAACACAAACCGGAGCAAAATCGTGCAAGGGAGTGCGTTTACAGCGAGAAATGGGACAAATCGGGCTGTAATTGTTGAACCGTCGCTGATATCGTCTAACTCTCGACGGAAATGTGCTATTTGGGACCGATATAATTCAGAACAACACAAACCGGAGCAAAATCGTACAAGGGAGTGCGTTTTCAGCGAGAAATGGGGCAAATCGGGCTGTAATAGATAAACCGTCACTGATTTCGTCAAACTCTCGACAGAAATGTGCTATTTGGGTACGATATAGTGCAGAACGACACAAACCTAAGCAAAATCGTGCAAGGGAGTGCGTTTTCAGCGAGAAATGAGTCAAATCGGCTGTAATTGTTCAACCGCCACTGATATCGTCAACCTCTCGACGGAAATGTGCTATTTGGGTCCGATATAGGTCAGAACGACACAAACCGGAGCCAGATCGTACAAGGGAGTGCGTTTCCAGCGAGAAATGTGTCAAATCGGGCTGTAATTGTTGAACCGTCGCTGATATCGTCATTTCTCGGCGGAAATGTGCTATTTGGGTACGATATAGTACAGAACGACACAAACCGGAGCAAAATCGTACAAGGGAGTGCGTTTTCAACGAGAAATCGGTCAAATCTGGCTGTAATTGTTCAACCATCGCCGATATCGTCAAACTCGAAACGGAAATGTGCTATTTGGGTCCGATATAGCGCAGAACGAGACAAACCGAAGCAAAATCGTGCAAGGAAGTGCGTTTACAGCGAGAAATGTGTCAAACCGGGCTGTAATTGTTGAACAGTCGCTGATATCGTCAAAGTCTCGACGGAAATGAGCTATTTGGGGTCCGATACAGTACAGAACAACACAAACCGGAGCAAAATCCTTCAAGGAAGTGCGTTTACAGCGTCAAATGAGACAGATCGGGCTGTAATTGTTAAACCGTCACTGATATCGTCAAACTCTCGACGGAAATGTGCTATATATGTCCGATATATTGCAGAACGACACAAACCGGTGTAAAATCGTGCAAGGGAGTGCGTTTCAGCGAGAAAGGGGTCGAATCGGGCTGTAGTTGTTGAACCGTCGCTGATATCGCCAATCTCTCGACGGAAATGTGCTATATGGGTACGATATAGTGCAGAAAGGCACAAACCGGAGCGAAATCGTACAAGGGAGTGCGTTTTCAGCGACGAATGGGTCAAATCGGGCTGTAATTGTTGAACCGTGGCTGATATCGTCAAACTCTCGACGGGAATGTGCTATCTGGGTCCGAAGTAGTGCAAAACGACCCAAACCGGATCAAAATCGTGCAAGGGAAGTGCGTTTTTCAGCGACAAATGCGTGAAATCGGGCTGTAATTCTTAAACCGTCACTAATATCGTCAAACTCTCGACGAAAATGTGCTACTTGGGTGCGATATAGTGCAGAACAACACGAACCGTAGCAAAATCGTGCAAGGGAGTGCGTTTTCTGCGAGAAATGGGGTCAAATCGGGCTGTAATTGTTGAACCGTCACTGATATCGTCAAACTCTCGACGGAAATGTGCTATTTCGGTCCGATATAGTGCAGAACGACACAAACCGGAGCAAAATCGTGCAAGGGAGTGCGTTTTCAGCGAGAAATGTGTCAAATCGGGCTGCAATTTGTTAAACGGTCGCTGATATCGTCAAGCTCTTTACGGGAATGTGCTACTTGGGTCCGAAGTAGTGCAAAACGACACAAACCGAAGCAAAATCGTGCGAGGGAGTGCGTTTTCAGCGAGAGATGGGTCAAATCGGGCTGTAATTGTTAAACCGTCACTGATATCCTCAAAGTCTCGACGGAAATGTACTATTTGCGTTCGATATAGTGCAGAATAACACAAACCGGAGCAAAATCGTGCAAGGGGGTGCGTTTTCAGCGAGAAATGGTTCAAATCGGGCTGTAATTATTGAACCGTGGCTGATATCGTCAAACTCGAGACGGAAATGTTCTATTTGGGTACGATACAGTGCAGACCGATACAAACCGGAACAAAATAGTGCAAGGGAGTGCGTTTTCAGCGAGAAATTTGTCAAATCAGGCTGTAATTGTTAAACCGACACTGATATCGTCAAACTTTCGACGGAAATGTCCTATTTGGGTCCGATATAGTGCAGAACGAGACAAACCGAAGCAAAATCTTGCAAGGAAGTGCGGTTACAGCGAGAAATGGGTCAAATCAGGCTGTAATTGTTGAACCGTCGCTGATATCGTCAAACTCTGGACGGAAATGTGCTATTTGGGTCCGATATATGTAAGAACGACACAAACCGGAGCAAAATCGTACAAAGGAGTGCGTTTTCAGCGAGAAATGCGCCAAATTGGGCTGTAATTGTTAAACCGTCACTGATATCGTCAAACTCTAGACGGAAATGTGCTATTTGGGTACGATACAGTGCAGACCGATACAAACCGGAACAAAATCGTGCAAGGAAGTGCGTTTACAGCGAGAAATGGATCAAAACATGCTGAAATTGTTGAACCGTCGCTGATATCGTCAAACTCTCGACGGAAATGTGCTATTTGGGTCCGATATAGTGCAGAACGACACAAACCGGAGCAAAATCGTGCAATGGAGTGCGTTTTCAGCGAGAAATCGGTTAAATCGGGCTGTAATTGTTAAACCGTCACTGATATTGTCAAACTCTCAACGGAAATGTGCTATTCCGGTATGATATAGTGCAGAACGACACAAACCGGAGCAAAATCGTGCAAGGGACTGCGTTTTCAGCGAGGAATGGGTCAAATCGGGCTGTAATTGTTAAACCGTCACTGATATCGTCAAAGTCTCGACGGAAATGTGCTATATAGGTCCGGTATAGTGCAGAACAACACAAACCGGAGCAAAATCGTTCAAGGAAGTGCGTTTACAGCGAGAACTGTGTCAAATCGGGCTGTGATTGTCGAACCGTCGCTGATATCGTCACACTCTCGACGGAAATGTGCTATTTGTGTCCGATATAGTGCAGAACGACACAAACCGGAGCAAAATCGTGCAAGGGAGTGCGTTTTCAGCGAGAAATGGGTCAAATCGCGCTGTAATTGTTCAACCGTCACTGATATCGTCAACCTCTCGTCGGAAATGTGCTATATGGGTCCGATATAGTGCAGAACGACACAAACTGGAGCAAAATCGTGCAAGGGAGTGCGTTTTCAGCGAGAAATGGGTCAAATCGGGCTGTAATTGTTAAACCGTCACTGATATCGTCAAACTCTCGAAGGAAATGATCTATCTGCGTCCGAAATAGTGCAAAACGACACAAACCGGAGCAAAATCGGACAAGGGAGTGCGTTTTTAGCGAGAAATGTGTCAAATCGGGCTTAAGTTGTTAAACGGTCGCTGCTATCGTCAAACTCTCGACGGGAATGTGCTACTTGGGTCCGAAATAGTGCAAAACGACACAAAGCGGTGCAAAATCGTACAAGGGAGAGCGTTTTCAGCGAGAAATGGGTCAAATCGGGCTGTAATTGTTAAACCGTCACTGATATCGTCATTTCTCGACGGAAATGTGCTGTTTGGGTACGATATAGTGCAGAACGACACAAATCGGAGCAAAATCGTGCAAGGGAGTGCGTTTTCAACGAGAAATGTGTCAAATCGCGCTGTAATTGTTAAACCGCCACTGATATCGTCAAAGTCTCGACGGAAATGTGCTATTTGGGTACGATATGGTGCAGAACGGCACAAACCGAAGCAAAATCGTGCAAGGGAGTGCGTTTTTAGCGAGAAATGTGTCAAATCGGGCTGTAATTGTTAAACCGAAGCTGATATCGTCAAACTCTCGACGGAAATGTGCTATTTGGGTCCGATATAGGTCAGAACGACACAAACCGGAGCAAAACCGTGCAAGGGAGTGCGTTTTCAGCGAGAAATGTGTCAAATCAGGCTGTAATTCTTAAACCGTCACTGATATCGTCAAACTGTCGACGGAAATGTGCTATTTGGGTCCGATATTGTGCATAACGAGACAAAGCGGAACAAAATCGTGCAAGGGAGTGCGTTTCCAGCGAGAAATGTGCCAAATCGGGCTGTAATTGTTAAACCGTCACTGATATCGTCAAACTCTCGAAGGAAATGAGCTATTTGGGTCCAATGTAGTGTAGAACGAACCAAACCGGAGCAAAATCGTTCAAGGGAGTGCGTTTTCACCGAGAAATGGGTCAAATTGGGCTGTAATTGTTGAACCGTCGCTGATATCGTCAAAGTCTCGACGGAGATGTGCTATTTGGGTGCGATGAAGTGCAGAACAACACAAACCGGAGCAAAATCGTGCAAGGGAGCGCGTTTTCAGCGAGAAATGGGTCAAATCGGGCTGTAATTGTTGAACCGTCGCTGATATTGTCAAAGTCTCGACGGAGATGTGCTATTTGGGTGCGATATAATGCAGAACAACACAAACCTGAGCAAAATCGTGCAAGGGAGTGCGTTTTCAGCGAGAAATGGGTCAAATCGGGCTGTAATTGATGAACCGTCGCTGATATCGTCAAAGTCTCGACGGAGATGTGCTATTTGGATGCGATATAGTGCAGAGCGACACAAACCGGAGCAAAATGGTACAAGGGAGTGCGCTTTCAGCGAGGAATGGGTCAAATCGGGCTGTAATTGCTGAACCGTGGCTGATATCGTCAAAGTCTCGACGGAGATGTGCTATTTGGATGGGCTATAGTGCAGAACAACACAAACCGGAGCAAAATCGTGCAAGGGAGTGCGTTTTCAGCGAGAAATGGGTCAAATCGGGCTGTGATTGTTGAACCGTCGCTGATATCGTCAAACTCTCGACGGAAATGTCCTATTTGGGTCCGATATAGTGCAGAACGAAACAAACCGAAGCTAAATCATGCAAGGAAGTGCGTTTACAGCGAGAAATGGTTCAAATCGGGCTGTATTTGTTGAACCGTCGCTGATATCGTCAACCTCTCGACGGAAATGTGCTATTTGGGTCCGATATAGTGCAGAACAACACAAACCGGAGCAAAATCGTGCAATGGAGTGCGTTTTCAGCGAGAAATGCGTCAAATCGAGCTGTAATTGTTAATCCGTCACTGATATCGTCAAACTCTCGACGGAAATGTGCTATGTGGGTACGATACAGTGCAGACCGATACAAACCGCAACAAAATCGTGCAAGGAAGTGCGTTTTCAGCGAGAAATGGGTCAAATCAGGCTGCAATTGTTAAACCGTCACTGATATCGTCAAACTCTCGACGGAAATGTGCTATATGGGTCCGAAATAGGTCAGAACGACACAAAACGGAGCAAAATCGTGCAAGGGAGTGCGTTTTCAGCGAGAAATGGGTCAAATCGGGCTGTAATTGTTGAACCGTCGCTGATATCGTCAAAGTCTCGAAGGAAATGAGCTATTTGGGTCCGAAATAGTGCAAAACGACACAAACCGGAGCAAAATCGTACAAGGGAGTGCGTTTTTAGCGAGAAATGTGTCAAATCGGGCTGTAATTGTTAAACCGTCACTGATATCGTCATTTCTCGACGGAAATGAGCTATATGGGTCCGAAATAGTGCAAAACGACACAAACCGGAGCAAAATCGTACAAGGGAGTGCGTTTTTAGCGAGAAATGTGCCAAATCGGGCTGTAATTGTTAAACCGAAGCTGATATCGTCAAACTCTCGACGGAAATGTGCTATTTGGGTCCGATATAGGTCAGAACGACACAAACCGGAGCAAAATCGTGCAAGGGAGTGCGTTTTCAGCGAGAATGTGGTCGAATCGGGCTGTAATTGTTGAACCGTCGCTGATATCGTCAAACTCTCGACGGAAATGTGCTATTTGGATACGATATAGTGCAGAACGACACAAACCGGAGCAAAATCGTGCAAGGGAGTGCGTTTTCGGCGGGAAATGTGTTAAATCGGGCTGTAATTGTTAAACCGTCACTGATATCGTCAAACTCTCGACGGAAATGTGCTATATGGGTCCGAAATAGGTCAGAACGACACAAAACGGAGCAAAATCGTGCAAGGGAGTGCGTTTTCAGCGAGAAATGGGTCAAATCGGGCTGTAATTGTTGAACCGTCGCTGATATCGTCAAAGTCTCGAAGGAAATGAGCTATTTGGGTCCGAAATAGTGCAAAACGACACAAACCGGAGCAAAATCGTACAAGGGAGTGCGTTTTTAGCGAGAAATGTGTCAAATCGGGCTGTAATTGTTAAACCGTCACTGATATCGTCATTTCTCGACGGAAATGAGCTATATGGGTCCGAAATAGTGCAAAACGACACAAACCGGAGCAAAATCGTACAAGGGAGTGCGTTTTTAGCGAGAAATGTGCCAAATCGGGCTGTAATTGTTAAACCGAAGCTGATATCGTCAAACTCTCGACGGAAATGTGCTATTTGGGTCCGATATAGGTCAGAACGACACAAACCGGAGCAAAATCGTGCAAGGGAGTGCGTTTTCAGCGAGAATGTGGTCGAATCGGGCTGTAATTGTTGAACCGTCGCTGATATCGTCAAACTCTCGACGGAAATGTGCTATTTGGATACGATATAGTGCAGAACGACACAAACCGGAGCAAAATCGTGCAAGGGAGTGCGTTTTCGGCGGGAAATGTGTTAAATCGGGCTGTAATTGTTAAACCGTCACTGATATCGTCAAACTCTCGACGGAAATGTGCTATTTGGGTCCGATGTAGTGCAGAACGCCCCAAACTGGAGCAAATTCGGGCAAGGGAGTGCGTTTACAGCGAGATATGGGTCAAAACGGGCTGTGATTGTTAAACCGTCGCTAAGATCGTCAAACTCCCGACGGAGATGTGCTATATGGGTCCGATATAGTGCAGAACGACCCAAACCGGAGCAAAATCGTACAAGGGAGTACGTTTTTAGCGAGAAATGTGTCAAATCGGGCTGTAATTGTTGAACCGCCGCTGATATCGTCAAAGTCTCGACGGAGATGTGATATTTGGGTGCGATATAGTGTAGAACAAGACAAACCGGAGTAAAATCGTGCAAGGGAGTGCGATTTCCGCGAGAAATGGGTCAAATCGGGCTGTAAATGTTGAACCGTCACTGATATCGTCAAACTCTCGACGGAAATGTGCTATTTGGGTCCGATATAGTGCAGAACGACACAAACCGCAGCAAAATCGTGCAAGACAGTGCGTTTTCAGCGAGAAATGGGTCAAATCGGGCTGTAATTGTTAAACCGACACTGATATCGTCAAACCCTCGTCGGAAATGTCCTATTTGGGTCCGATATAGTGCAGAACGAGACAAACCGAAGCAAAATCGTGCAAGCAAGTGCGTTTACAGCGAGAAATGTGTCCAATCGGGCTGTAATTGTTGAACGGTCGCTGATATCGTCAAAGTCTCGGCGGAAATGTGCTATTTGGGTGCGATGTAGTGCAGAACAACACAAACCGGAGTAAAATCGTGCAAGAGAGAGCGTTTTCAGCGAGAAATGGGTCAAATCGGGCTGTAATTGTTAAACCGTCACTGATATCGTCAAACTCTGGACGGAAATGTGCTATTTGGGTACGATATAGTGCAGGCCGATACAAACCGGAACAAAATCGTGCAAGGGAGTGGGTTTTCAGCGAGAAATGGGTCAAATCAGGCTGTAATTGTTAAACCGACACTGATATCGTCAAACTCTCGACGGAGATGTCCTACTTGGGTCCGATATAGTGCAGAACGAGACAAACCGAAGCAAAATCGTGCAAGGAAGTGCGTTTACAGCGAGAAATGTGTCAAATCGGGCTGTAATTGTTAAGCCGTCACTGATATCGTCAAACTCTCGAAGGAAATGAGCTATTTGGGTCCAATGTAGTGTAGAACGACCCAAACCGGAGCAAAATCGTTCAAGGAGTGCGTTTACAGCGAGGAATGGTTCAAATCGTGCTGTAATTGTTGAACCGCCGCTAATATCGTCAAACTCTCGACGGAAATGTGCTATTTGGGTCCGATATAGTGCAGAACGACACAAAACGAAGCAAAATCGTGCAAGGGAGTGTGTTTTCAGCGAGAAATGGGTCAAACCGGGCTGTAATTGTTGAACCGCCGCTGATATCGTCAAACTCTCGACGGAAATGTGCTATTTGGGTCCAATATAGTGCGGAACGACACAAACCGGAGCAAAATCGTTCAAGGAAGTGCGTTTACAGCGAGAAATGGGGCAAATCGGGCTGTAATTGTTGAAGCGTCGCTGATATCGTCAAACTCTCGACGGAAATGTGCTATTTTGGTCCGATATAGTGCAGAACGACCCAAACCGGAGCAAAATCGTACAAGGGCGTGCGTTTTTAGCAAGAAATGTGTCAAATCGGCCTGTAATCGTTGAATCGCCGCTGATATCGTCAAAGTCTCGACGGAGATGTGATATTTGGGAGCGACATAATGCAGAACAAGACAAACCGGAGCAAAATCGTGCAAGGGAGAGCGTTTTCAGCGAGAAATGGGTCAAATCGGGCTGTAATTGTTAAACCGTCACTGATATCGTCAAACTCTCGACGGAAACGTGCTATTTGGGTACGATACAGTGCAGACCGATACAAACCGGAACAAAATCGTGCAAGGGAGTGCGTTTTCAGCGAGCAATGGGTCAAATCAGGCTGTAATTGTTAAACCGACACTGATATCGTCACACTCTAGACGGAAATGTCCTATTTGCGTCCGATATAGTGTAGAACGACACATACCGGAGCAAAATCGTGCAAGGGAGTGCGATTTCCGCGAGAAATAGATCAAATCGGGCTGTAAATGTTGAACCGTCACTGATATCGTCAAACTGTCGACGGAAATGTGCTATTTGGGTCCGATATAGGTCACAACGACACAAACCGGAGCAAAATCGTACAAGGGAGTGTGTTTTCAGCGAGAAATGCGCCAAATCGGGCTTGTTATGTCTTTGTTATTAATTGTTAAACCGTCACTGATATCGTCAAACTCTCGAAGGAAATGAGCTACTTGGGTCCGAAATAGTGCAAATCGACACAAACCGGAGCAAAATCGTACAAGGGAGAGCGTTTTCAGCGAGAAATGTGTCAAAGCGGGCTGTAATTGTTAAACCGACACTGATATCGTCAAACTCTCGTCGGAAATGTCCTATTTGGGTCCGATGTTGTGCAGAACGAGACAAACCGAAGCAAACTCGTGCAAGGGAGTGCGTTTTCAGCGAGGAATGAGACAAATCGGGCTGTAATTGTTGAACCGTGGCTGATATCGTCAAACTCTCGACGGAAATGTGCTATTGGGGTCCAAAGTAGTGCAAAACGACCCAAACCGGTGCAAAATCGTGCAACGGAGTGCGTTTTCAGCGAGAAATGCGTCAAATCGGGCTGTAATTGTTGAACCGTCACTGATATTGTCGAACTCTCGACGGAAATGTGCTATTTGGGTACGACATAGTGCAGAACAACACAAACCGGAGCAAAATCGTGCAAGGGAGTGCGTTTTCAGCGAGAAATGTGGCAAATCGGGCTGTAATTGTTGAACCGTCGCTGATATTGTCAAACTCTGGACGGAAATGTGCTATTTGGGTCCGATATAGTGCAGAACGACACAAACCGGAGCAAAATCGTGCAAGGGAGTGCGTCTTCAGCGAGAAATGGGGCAAATCGGGCTGTAATTGTTGAACCGTCGCTGATATCGTCAAAGTATCGAAGGGAATGTGCTATTTGGGTACGATATAGTGCAGAACGACCCCAACCGGAGCAAATTCGGGCAAGGGAGTGCGTTTACAGCGAGAAATGTGTCAAATCGCGCTGTGATTGTTGAACCGTCGCTGAGATCGTCAAACTCCCGACGGAGATGTGCTATATGGGTGCGATATAGTGCAGAACGACCCAAACCGGAGCAAAATCGTGCAAGGGAGTGCGTTTTCAGCGTGAAACGGGTCAAATCAGGCTGTAATTGTTAATCCGACACTGATATCGTCAAACTCTCGAACGCAAATGTCCTACTTGGGTCCGATATAGTGCAGAACGAGACAAACCGAAGCAAAATCGTTCAAGGAAGTGCGTTTACAGCGAGAAATGGGGCAAATCGGGCTGTAATTGTTGAAGCGTCGCTGATATCGTCAAACTATCGACGGAAATGTGCTATTTTGGTCCGATATAGTGCAGAACGACCCAAACCGGAGCAAAATCGTACAAGGGCGTGCGTTTTTAGCAAGAAATGTGTCAAATCGGCCTGTAATCGTTGAATCGCCGCTGATATCGTCAAAGTCTCGAAGGGAATGTGCTATTTGGGTTCGATATAGTGCAGAACAACACAAACGGGTGCAAAATCGTGCAAGGGAGTGCGTTTTCAGCGAGAAATGCGTCAAATCGGGCTGTAATTGTTAAACCGTCACTGATATTGTCAAACTCTGGACGGAAATGTGCTATTTGGGTCCGAAATAGTGCAAAACGACACAAACCGGTGCAAAATCGTACAAGGGAGTGCGTTTTCAGCGAGAAATGCGTGAAATCGGGCTGTAATTCTTAAACCGTCACTGATATCGTCAAACTGTCGACGGAAGTGTGCTATTTGGGTACGATATAGTGCAGAACGACACAAACCGGAGCAAAATCGTGCAAGGGAGTGCGTTTTCAGCGAGAAATGGGTCAAATCGGGCTGTAATTGTTAAACCATCAACGACATCGTCAACCTCTCGACGGAAATGTGCTATTTGTGTACGATATAGTGCAGAACGCCACAAACCGGAGCAAAATCGTGCAAGGGAGTGCGTTTTCGGCGAGAAATGTGTTAAATCGGGCTCTAATTGTTAAACCGTCACTGATGTCGTCAAACTCTCGACGAAAATGTGCTATTTGAGTACGATATAGTGCAGAACGCCACAAACCGGAGCAAAATCGTGCAAGAGAGTGCGTTTTCAGCGAGAAATGCGCCAAGTCGGGCTGTAATTGTTGAACCGCCGCTGATATCATCAAACTCTGGACGGAAATGTGCTATTTGGGTCCGAAATAGTGCAAAACGACACAAACCGGAGCAAAATCGAACAAGGGAGTGCGTTTTTAGCGAGAAATGTGTCAAATCGGGCTGTAATTGTTAAACGGTCACTGATATCGTCAAACTCTGGACGGAAATGTGCTATTTGGGTCCGAGATAGTGTAAAACGACACAAACCGGAGCAAAATCGTTCAAAGAAGTGCGTCTTGAGCGAGAAATGCGTGAAATCGGGCTGTAATTCTTAAACCGTCACTGATATCGTCAAACTCTCGACGGAAAGGTGCTATTTGGGTACGATATAGTGCAGAACGACCCCAACCGGAGCAAATTCGGGCAAGGGAGTGCGTTTACAGCGAGAAATGTGTCAAATCGCGCTGTGATTGTTGAACCGTCGCTGAGATCGTCAAACTCCCGACGGAGATGTGCTATATGGGTGCGATATAGTGCAGAACGACCCAAACCGGAGCAAAATCGTGCAAGGGAGTGCGTTTTCAGCGTGAAACGGGTCAAATCAGGCTGTAATTGTTAATCCGACACTGATATCGTCAAACTCTCGAACGCAAATGTCCTACTTGGGTCCGATATAGTGCAGAACGAGACAAACCGAAGCAAAACCGTGCAAGGACGTGCGTTTACAGCGAGAAATGGGTCAAATCTGGCTGTAATTGTTAAACCGACACTGATATCGTCAAAATCTCGACGGAAATGTGCTATTTGGGTACGATATAGTGCAGAACGTCACAAACCGGAGCAAAATCGTGCAAGGAAGTGCGTTTACAGCGAGAAATGTGTCAAATCGGGCTGTAATTGTTGAACCGTCGCTGATATCGTCAAACTCTCGACGGAAATGTGCTATTTGGGTACGATATAGTGCAAAACGACACAAACCGGAGCAAAATCGTTCAAGGAAGTGCGTTTACAGCGAGAAATGTGTCAAATCGGGCTGTAATTGTTGAACCGTCGCTGATATCGTCAAACTCTCGACGGAAATGTGCTATTTGGGTCCGAGATAGTGCAAAACGACACAAACCGGATCAAAATCGTACAAGGGAGAGCGTTTTCAGCGAGAAATGGGCCAAAGCGGGCTGTAATTGTTAAACCGTCACTGATATCGTCATTTCTCGACGGACATGTGCTATTTGGGTCCGATATAGTGCAGAAAGAGACAAACCGAAGCAAAATCGTGCAAGGAAGTGCGTTTTCAGCGAGAAATGGGACAAATCGGGCTGTAATTGTTAAACCGTCACTGATATCGACAAAGTCTCGACGGAAATGTGCTATTTGGGTCCGATATGTTGCAGAACAACACAAACCGGAGCAAAATCGTGCAAGGGAGAGCGTTTTCAGCGAGAAATGGGTCAAATCGGGCTGTAATTGTTAAACCGTCACTGATATCGTCAAACTCTCGACGGAAATGTGCTATTTGGGTACGATACAGTGCAGACCGATACAAACCGGAACAAAATCGTGCAAGGGAGTGCGTTTTCAGCGAGAAATGGGTCAAATCAGGCTGTAATTGTTAAACCGACACTGATATCGTCAAACTCTAGACGGAAATGTCCTATTTGCGTCCGATATAGTGTAGAACGACACATACCGGAGCAAAATCGTACAAGGGAGTGCGTTTTCAGTGAGAAATGCGTGAAATCGGGCTGTAATTCTTAAACCGTCACTGATATCGTCAAACTGTCGACGGAAGTGTGCTATTTGGGTACGATATAGTGCAGAACGACACAAACCGGAGCAAAATCGTGCAAGGGAGTGCGTTTTCAGCGAGAAATGGGTCAAATCGGGCTGTAATTGTTAAACCATCAACGACATCGTCAACCTCTCGACGGAAATGTGCTATTTGTGTACGATATAGTGCAGAACGCCACAAACCGGAGCAAAATCGTGCAAGGGAGTGCGTTTTCGGCGAGAAATGTGTTAAATCGGGCTGTAATTGTTAAACCGTCACTGATGTCGTCAAACTCTCGACGAAAATCTGCTATTTGAGTACGATATAGTGCAGAACGCCACAAACCGGAGCAAAATCGTGCAAGAGAGTGCGTTTTCAGCGAGAAATGCGCCAAGTCGGGCTGTAATTGTTGAACCGCCGCTGATATCATCAAACTCTGGACGGAAATGTGCTATTTGGGTCCGAAATAGTGCAAAACGACACAAACCGGAGCAAAATCGAACAAGGGAGTGCGTTTTTAGCGAGAAATGTGTCAAATCGGGCTGTAATTGTTAAACGGTCACTGATATCGTCAAACTCTGGACGGAAATGTGCTATTTGGGTCCGAGATAGTGTAAAACGACACAAACCGGAGCAAAATCGTTCAAAGAAGTGCGTCTTGAGCGAGAAATGCGTGAAATCGGGCTGTAATTCTTAAACCGTCACTGATATCGTCAAACTCTCGACGGAAAGGTGCTATTTGGGTACGATATAGTGCAGAACGACCCCAACCCGAGCAAATTCGGGCAAGGGAGTGCGTTTACAGCGAGAAATGTGTCAAATCGCGCTGTGATTGTTGAACCGTCGCTGAGATCGTCAAACTCCCGACGGAGATGTGCTATATGGGTGCGATATAGTGCAGAACGACCCAAACCGGAGCAAAATCGTGCAAGGGAGTGCGTTTTCAGCGTGAAACGGGTCAAATCAGGCTGTAATTGTTAATCCGACACTGATATCGTCAAACTCTCGAACGCAAATGTCCTACTTGGGTCCGATATAGTGCAGAACGAGACAAACCGAAGCAAAACCGTGCAAGGACGTGCGTTTACAGCGAGAAATGGGTCAAATCTGGCTGTAATTGTTAAACCGACACTGATATCGTCAAAATCTCGACGGAAATGTGCTATTTGGGTACGATATAGTGCAGAACGTCACAAACCGGAGCAAAATCGTGCAAGGAAGTGCGTTTACAGCGAGAAATGTGTCAAATCGGGCTGTAATTGTTGAACCGTCGCTCATATCGTCAAACTCTCGACGGAAATGTGCTATTTGGGTACGATATAGTGCAGAAGGACACAAACCGAAGCAAAATCGTGCACGGGAGTGCGTTTTCAGCGAGAAATGGGTCAAATCAGGCTGTAATTTTTAAACCGACACTGATATCGTCAAACTGTCGACGGAAATGTGCTATTTGGGTACGATATAGGTCAGAACGACACAAACCGGAGCAAAATGGTACAAGGGAGTGCGTTTTCAGCGAGGAATGGGTCAAATCGGGCTGTAATTGCTGAACCGTGGCTGATATCGTCAAAGTCTCGACGGAGATGTGCTATTTGGATGCGTTATAGTGCAGAACAACACAAACCGGAGCAAAATCGTGCAAGGGAGTGCGTTTTCAGCGAGAAATGGGTCAAATCGGGCTGTAATTGTTGAACCGTCGCTGATATCGTCAAACTCTCGACGGAAATGTCCTATTTGGGACCGATATAGTGCAGAACGAAACAAACCGAAGCTAAATCATGCAAGGAAGTGCGTTTACAGCGAGAAATGGTTCAAATCGGGCTGTATTTGTTGAACCGTCGCTGATATCGTCAACCTCTCGACGGAAATGTGCTATTTGGGTCCGATATAGTGCAGAACGACACAAGGCGGAGGAAAATCGTTCAAGGGCGTGCGTTTTCAGCGAGAAATGGGTCAAATCGGGCTGTGATTGTTAAACCGTCACTGATATCGTCAAACTCTCGAAGGAAATGAACTATTTGGGTCCGATGTAGTGCAGAACGACCCAAACCGGAGCAAAATCGTTCAAGGGAGTGCGTTTACAGCGAGAAATGGGTCAAATCGTGCTGTAATTGTTAAACCGTCACTGATATCGTCAAACTCTCGACGGAAATGTGCTATTTGTGTCCGATATAGTGCAGAACAATACAAACCGGAGCAAAATCGTGCAAGGGAGTGCGTTTTCAGCGAGAAATGGGTCAAATCGGGCTGTAATTGTTAAACCGTCACTGATATCGTCAAACTCTCGACGGAAATGTGCTATTTGGGTACGATATGGTGCAGAACGACCCAAACTGGTGCAAATTCGGGCAAGGGAATGCGTTTACAGCGAGAAATGGGTCAAATCTGGCTGTGATTGTTGAACCGTCGCTGATATCGTCAAACTGTCGACGGAAATGTGCTATTTGGGTCCGATATAGTGCAGAACAACACAGACCGGAGCAAAATCGTGCAAGGGAGTGCGTTTTCAGTGAGAAATGCGTCAAATCGGGCTTGTACTTGTTGAACCGTGGCTGATATCGTCAAACTCTCGACGGAAATGTGCTATTTGGGTCCGAAGTAGCGCAAAACGAACCAAACCGGAGCGCAATCTTGCAAGGGAGTGCGTTTTCAGTGAGAAATGCGTCTAATCGGGCTGTAATTGTTAAACCGTCGCTGTTATCGTCAAAGTCTCGACGAAAATGTGCTACTTGGGTCCGATATAGTACAGAACAACACAAACCGGAGCAAAATCGTGCAAGGGAGTGCGCTTTCAGCGAGAAATGGGTCGAATCGGGCTGTAATTGTTAAACCGTCACTGATATCGTCAATGTCTCGACGGAAATGTGCTATTCGGGTCCGATATAGGTCAGAACGACACAAACCGGAGCAAAATCGTGCGAGGGAGTGCGTTTTCAGCGAGAAATGGGTCAAATCGGGCTGTAATTGTTGAACCGTCGCTGATATCGTCAAACTCTCGACGGAAATGTGCTATTTGGGTACGATATAGTGCAGAAGGACACAAACCGAAGCAAAATCGTGCAAGGGAGTGCGTTTTCAGCGAGAAATGTGTCAAATCGGGCTGTAATTGTTGAACCGTCGCTGATATGGTCAAAGTCTCGACGGAGATGGGCTATTTGGGTGCGACATAGTGCAGAACAACACAAACCGGAGCAAAATCGTGCGAGGGGGTGCGTTTTCAGTGAGAAATGCGTCAAATCGGGCTGTACTTGTTGAACCGTGGCTGATATCGCCAAACTCTCGTCGGAAATGTGCTATTTGTGTCCGAAGTAGCGCAAAACGAACCAAACCGGAGCAAAATCGTACAAGGGAGTGCGTTTTTAGCGAGAAATGGGTCAAATCGGGCTGTAATTGTTAAACCGTCACCGATATCGTCAAACTCTCTACGGAAATGTGCTATATGGGTCCGATATAGTGCAGAACAACACAGACCGGAGCAAAATCGTGCGAGGGGGTGCGTTTTCAGTGAGAAATGCGTCAAATCGGGCTGTACTTGTTGAACCGTGGCTGATATCGCCAAACTCTCGTCGGAAATGTGCTATTTGTGTCCGAAGTAGCGCAAAACGAACCAAACCGGAGCAAAATCGTGCAAGGGAGTGCGTTTTCAGCGAGAAATGGGTCAAATCGGGCTGTAATTGTTAAACCGTCCCTGATATCGTCAAAGTCTCGACGGAAATGAGCTATTTGGGTCCGATACACTGCAGAACAACACAAACCGGAGCAAAATCGTGCAAGGGAGTGCGTTTTCAGCGAGAAATGGGTCAAATCGGGCTGTAATTGTTAAACCGTCACTGATATCGTCAAACTCTCGACGGAAATGTGCTATTTGGGTCCGATATAGTGCAGAACGACACAAACCGGAGCAAAATCGTGCAAGGGAGTGAGTTTTCAGCGAGAAATGCGTCAAATCGGGCTGTAATTGTTAAACCGTCACCGATATCGTCAAACTCTCGACGGAAATGTGCTACTTGGGTCCGATATAGTGCAGAACAACACAAACCGGAGCAAAATCGAGCAAGGGAGTGCGTTTTCAGCGAGAAATGTGTCAAATCGGGCTGTAATTGATGAACCGTCGCTGACATCGTCAAAGTCTCGACGGAGATGTGCTATTTGGATGCGATATAGTGCAGAACAACACAAACCGGAGCAAAATCGTGCAAGGGAGTGCGTTTTCAGCGAGAAATGGGTCAAATCGGGCTGTAATTGTTAAACCGTCACTGATATCGTCAAACTCTCGACGGAAATGTGCTA
>NW_027478322.1:0-29281 GCF_051020975.1 Osmia lignaria lignaria | reverse complement strand
ATATAGTGCAGAACGACACAAACCGGAGCAAAATCGTTCAAGAGAGTGCGATTTCAGCGAGAAACGGGTCAAATCGGGCTGTAATTGTTGAACCGTCGCTGATATCGTCAAACTCTCGCCGGAAATGTGCTATTTGGGTGCGATATAGTGCAGAACGACACAAACCGGAGCAAAATCGTACAAGGGAGTGCGATTTCAGCGAGAAATGTGTCAAATCGGGCTGTAATTGTTGAACCCTCGCTGATATCGTCAAAGTCTCGACGGAAATGTGCTACTTGGTCCCGATATAGTGCAGAACAACACAACCCGGAGCAAAATCGTGCAAGGGAGTGCGTTTTCAGCGAGAAATGCGTCAAATCGGGCTGTAATTGTTGAACCGTCGCTGATATCGTCAAAGTCTCGACGGAAATGAGCTATTTGGGTCCGATACAATGCAGAATAACACAAACCGGAGCAAAATCCTTCAAGGAAGTGCGTTTACAGCGTCAAATGAGACAAATCGGGCTGTAATTGTTCAACCGTCACTGATATCGTCAAAGTCTCGACGGAAATGTGCTATTTGGGTCCGACATAGGTCAGAACGACACAAACCTGAGCAAAATCGTGCAAGGGTGTGCATTTTCAGCAAGAAATGTGTTAAATCGGGCTGTAATTGTAAAACCGTCACTGATATCGTCAATGCCTCGACGGAGATGTGCTATTTCGCTCCGATATAGTGCAGAACAACACAAACCGGAGCAAAATCGTTCAAGGACGTGCGTTATTAGCGAGAAATGTGTCAAATCGGGCTGTAAATGTGGAAACCGTCACTGATATCGTCAAACTGTCGACGGACATGTGCTATTTGGTTCCGATATAGGTCAGAACGACACAAACCGGAGCAAAATTGTGCAAGGGAGTGCGTTTTCAGCGAGAAATGGGTCAAATCGGGCTGTAACTGTTAAACCGTCACTCATATCGTCACACTCTCGACGGAAATGTGCTATTTGGGTACGGTAAAGTGCAGAACGACACAAACCGGAGCAAAATCGTGCAAGGGAGTGCGTTTTTCAACGAGAAATGGCTCAAATCGGGCTGTAATTGTTAAACCGTCACTGATATCGTCAAAGCCTCGACGGAAATGAGCTATTTGGGTCCGATACAGTGCAGAATAACACAAACCGGAGCAAAATCCTTCAATGAAGTGCGTTTACAGCGTCAAATGAGAAAAATCGTGCTGTAATTGTTCAACCGTCACTGAGATCGTCAATGCCTCGACGGAAATGTGCTATTTGGGTCCGATATAGTGCAGAACGACACAAACCGGAGCAAAATCGTACAAGGGAGTGCGTTTATAGCGAGAAATGTGTCAAATCGGGCTGTAATTGTTGAACCGTCGCTGATATCGTCAAAGTCTCGACGGAAATGTGCTATTTGGGTCCGATATAGTGCGGAACAACACAAACCGGAGCAAAATCGTGCAAGGGAGTGCGTTTTCAGTGAGAAATGGGTCACATCGGGCTGTACTTGTTGAACCGTCGCTGATATCGTCAAACTCTCGACGGAAATGTGCTATTTGGGTCCGATATAGTGCAGAACAACACAAACCGGAGCAAAATCGTTCAAGGACGTGCGTTATTAGCGAGAAATGTGTCAAATCGGGCTGTAAATGTGGAACCGTCACTGATATCGTCAAACTGTCGACGGACATGTGCTATTTGGTTCCGATATAGGTGAGAACGACACAAACCGGAGCAAAATCATACAAGGGAGTGCGTTTTCAGCGAGAAATGCGCCAAATCGGGCTATAATTGTTAAAACCGTCACTGATATCGTCAAACTCTCGACGGAAATGAGCTATTTGGGTCCGAAATAGTGCAAAACGACACAAACCGGAGCAAAATCGTGCAAGGGAGTGCGTTTTCCGCGAGAAATGTGTCAAATCGGGCTGTAAATGTTGAACCGTCACTGATATCGTCAGACTGTCGACGGAAATGTGCTATTTGGGTCCGATATAGGTCAGAACGACACAAACCGGAGCAAAATCGTACATGGGAGTGCGTTTTCAGCGAGAAATGTGTTAAACCGGGCTGTAATATTTAAACCGTCACTGATATCGTCAAACTGTCGACGGAAATGTGCTATTTGGGTACGATATAGAGCAGAACAACACAAACCGGAGCAAAATCGTGCAAGGGAGTGCGTTTTCAGCGAGAAATGGGTCAAATCGGGCTGTAATTGTTAAATCGTCACTCACATCATCACACTCTCGACGGAAATGTGCTATTTGGGTACGGTAATGTGCAGAAAGACACAAGCCGGAGCAAAATCGTGCAAGGGAGTGCGTTTTCAGCGAGAAATGGGTCAATTCGGGCTGTAATTGTTGAACCGTCGCCGATATCGTCAAAGTCTCGACGGAAATGTGCTATTTGGGTCCGACATAGGTCAGAACGACCCAAACCGGAGCAAAATCGTGCAAGGGAGTGCGTTTTCAGCGAGAAATGTGTCAATTCGGGCTGTAATTGTTAAACCGTCACTCATATCGTCACACTCTCGACGGAAATGTGCTATTTGTGTACGGTAAAGAGCAGAACGACACAAACCGGAGCAAAATCGTACAAGGGAGTGCGTTTTTAGCGAGAAATGTGTCAAATCGGGCTGTAATTGTTAAACGGTCGCTGATATCGTCAAACTCTCGACGGCAATGTGCTACCTGGGTCCGAAATAGTGCAAAACGACACAAACCAGAGCAAAATCATACAAGGGAGTGCGTTTTCAGCGAGAAATGGGTCAAATCGGGCTGTAACTGTTAAACCGTCACTGATATCGTCAAAGTCTCGACGGAAATGTGCTATTTGGGTCCGACATAGGTCAGAACGACACATACCGGAGCAAAATCGTGCAAGGGAGTGCGTTTTCAGCGAGAAATGGGTCAAATCGGGCTGTAATTGTTGAACCGTCACTGATATCGTCAATGCCTCGACGGAAATGTGCTATTTGTGTCCGATATAGTGCAGAACGACACAAACCGGAGCAAAATCGTGCAAGGGAGTGCGTTTTCAGCGAGAAATGGGTCAAATCGGGCTGTGATTGTTGAACCGTCGCTGAGATCGTCAAACTCTCGACGGAAATGTGCTATATGGGTCCGATATAGAGCCGAACGACCCAAACCGGAGCCAAATCGTGCAAGGGAGTGGGTTTTCAGCGAGAAATGGGTCAAATCGGGCTGTAATTGTTACACCGTCACTGATATCGTCAAAGTCTCGACGGAAATGTGCTATTTGGGTCCGACATAGGTCAGAACGACACAAACCTGAGCAAAATCGTGCAAGGGTGTGCATTTTCAGCAAGAAATGTGTTAAATCGGGCTGTAATTGTAAAACCGTCACTGATATCGTCAATGCCTCGACGGAGATGTGCTATTTCGCTCCGATATAGTGCAGAACAACACAAACCGGAGCAAAATCGTTCAAGGACGTGCGTTATTAGCGAGAAATGTGTCAAATCGGGCTGTAAATGTGGAACCGTCACTGATATCGTCAAACTGTCGACGGACATGTGCTATTTGGTTCCGATATAGGTGAGAACGACACAAACCGGAGCAAAATCATACAAGGGAGTGCGTTTTCAGCGAGAAATGCGCCAAATCGGGCTATAATTGTTAAAACCGTCACTGATATCGTCAAACTCTCGACGGAAATGAGCTATTTGGGTCCGAAATAGTGCAAAACGACACAAACCGGAGCAAAATCGTGCAAGGGAGTGCGTTTTCCGCGAGAAATGTGTCAAATCGGGCTGTAAATGTTGAACCGTCACTGATATCGTCAGACTGTCGACGGAAATGTGCTATTTGGGTCCGATATAGGTCAGAACGACACAAACCGGAGCAAAATCGTACATGGGAGTGCGTTTTCAGCGAGAAATGTGTTAAACCGGGCTGTAATATTTAAACCGTCACTGATATCGTCAAACTGTCGACGGAAATGTGCTATTTGGGTACGATATAGAGCAGAACAACACAAACCGGAGCAAAATCGTGCAAGGGAGTGCGTTTTCAGCGAGAAATGGGTCAAATCGGGCTGTAATTGTTAAATCGTCACTCACATCATCACACTCTCGACGGAAATGTGCTATTTGGGTACGGTAATGTGCAGAAAGACACAAGCCGGAGCAAAATCGTGCAAGGGAGTGCGTTTTCAGCGAGAAATGGGTCAATTCGGGCTGTAATTGTTGAACCGTCGCCGATATCGTCAAAGTCTCGACGGAAATGTGCTATTTGGGTCCGACATAGGTCAGAACGACCCAAACCGGAGCAAAATCGTGCAAGGGAGTGCGTTTTCAGCGAGAAATGTGTCAATTCGGGCTGTAATTGTTAAACCGTCACTCATATCGTCACACTCTCGACGGAAATGTGCTATTTGGGTACGGTAAAGAGCAGAACGACACAAACCGGAGCAAAATCGTACAAGGGAGTGCGTTTTTAGCGAGAAATGTGTCAAATCGGGCTGTAATTGTTAAACGGTCGCTGATATCGTCAAACTCTCGACGGCAATGTGCTACCTGGGTCCGAAATAGTGCAAAACGACACAAACCAGAGCAAAATCATACAAGGGAGTGCGTTTTCAGCGAGAAATGGGTCAAATCGGGCTGTAACTGTTAAACCGTCACTGATATCGTCAAAGTCTCGACGGAAATGTGCTATTTGGGTCCGACATAGGTCAGAACGACACATACCGGAGCAAAATCGTGCAAGGGAGTGCGTTTTCAGCGAGAAATGGGTCAAATCGGGCTGTAATTGTTGAACCGTCACTGATATCGTCAATGCCTCGACGGAAATGTGCTATTTGTGTCCGATATAGTGCAGAACGACACAAACCGGAGCAAAATCGTGCAAGGGAGTGCGTTTTCAGCGAGGAATGCGACAAATCCGGCGGTAATTGTTAAACCGTCACTGATATCGTCAAAGTCTCGACGGAAATGTGCTATTTGGGTCCGATATAGTGCAGAACAACCCAAACCGGAGCAAAATCGTGCAAGGGAGTGCGTTTTCAGTGAGAAATGGGTCAAATCGGGCTGTAATTGTTGAACCCTCGCTGATATCGTCAAAGTCTCGACGGAAATGTGCTACTTGGTCCCGGTATAGTGCAGAACGATCCAAACCGGAGCAAAATCGTGCAAGGGAGTGCGTTTTCAGCTAGAATTGGGTCAAATCGGGCTGTAATTGTTGAACCGTAGCTGATATCGTCAAACACTCGACGGAAATGTGGTATTTGTGTCCGATATAGTGCAGAACGACACAAACCGGAGCAAAATCGTGCAAGGGAGTGCGTTTTCAGCGAGAAATGGGTCAAATCGGGCTGTGATTGTTGAACCGTCGCTGAGATCGTCAAACTCTCGACGGAAATGTGCTATATGGGTCCGATATAGAGCCGAACGACCCAAACCGGAGCCAAATCGTGCAAGGGAGTGGGTTTTCAGCGAGAAATGGGTCAAATCGGGCTGTAATTGTTACACCGTCACTGATATCGTCAAAGTCTCGACGGAAATGTGCTATTTGGGTCCGACATAGGTCAGAACGACACAAACCTGAGCAAAATCGTGCAAGGGTGTGCATTTTCAGCAAGAAATGTGTTAAATCGGGCTGTAATTGTAAAACCGTCACTGATATCGTCAATGCCTCGACGGAGATGTGCTATTTCGCTCCGATATAGTGCAGAACAACACAAACCGGAGCAAAATCGTTCAAGGACGTGCGTTATTAGCGAGAAATGTGTCAAATCGGGCTGTAAATGTGGTGGAACCGTCACTGATATCGTCAAACTGTCGACGGACATGTGCTATTTGGTTCCGATATAGGTCAGAACGACACAAACCGGAGCAAAATTGTGCAAGGGAGTGCGTTTTCAGCGAGAAATGGGTCAAATCGGGCTGTAACTGTTAAACCGTCACTCATATCGTCACACTCTCGACGGAAATGTGCTATTTGGGTACGGTAAAGTGCAGAACGACACAAACCGGAGCAAAATCGTGCAAGGGAGTGCGTTTTCAACGAGAAATGGCTCAAATCGGGCTGTAATTGTTAAACCGTCACTGATATCGTCAAAGCCTCGACGGAAATGAGCTATTTGGGTCCGATACAGTGCAGAATAACACAAACCGGAGCAAAATCCTTCAATGAAGTGCGTTTACAGCGTCAAATGAGAAAAATCGTGCTGTAATTGTTCAACCGTCACTGAGATCGTCAATGCCTCGACGGAAATGTGCTATTTGGGTCCGATATAGTGCAGAACGACACAAACCGGAGCAAAATCGTACAAGGGAGTGCGTTTATAGCGAGAAATGTGTCAAATCGGGCTGTAATTGTTGAACCGTCGCTGATATCGTCAAAGTCTCGACGGAAATGTGCTATTTGGGTCCGATATAGTGCGGAACAACACAAACCGGAGCAAAATCGTGCAAGGGAGTGCGTTTTCAGTGAGAAATGGGTCACATCGGGCTGTAATTGTTGAACCGTCGCTGATATCGTCAAACTCTCGACGGAAATGTGCTATTTGGGTCCGATATAGTGCAGAACAACACAAACCGGAGCAAAATCGTTCAAGGACGTGCGTTATTAGCGAGAAATGTGTCAAATCGGGCTGTAAATGTGGAACCGTCACTGATATCGTCAAACTGTCGACGGACATGTGCTATTTGGTTCCGATATAGGTGAGAACGACACAAACCGGAGCAAAATCATACAAGGGAGTGCGTTTTCAGCGAGAAATGCGCCAAATCGGGCTATAATTGTTAAACCGTCACTGATATCGTCAAACTCTCGACGGAAATGAGCTATTTGGGTCCGAAATAGTGCAAAACGACACAAACCGGAGCAAAATCGTGCAAGGGAGTGCATTTTCCGCGAGAAATGTGTCAAATCGGGCTGTAAATGTTGAACCGTCACTGATATCGTCAGACTGTCGACGGAAATGTGCTATTTGGGTCCGATATAGGTCAGAACGACACAAACCGGAGCAAAATCGTACATGGGAGTGCGTTTTCAGCGAGAAATGTGTTAAACCGGGCTGTAATATTTAAACCGTCACTGATATCGTCAAACTGTCGACGGAAATGTGCTATTTGGGTACGATATAGAGCAGAACAACACAAACCGGAGCAAAATCGTGCAAGGGAGTGCGTTTTCAGCGAGAAATGGGTCAAATCGGGCTGTAATTGTTAAATCGTCACTCACATCATCACACTCTCGACGGAAATGTGCTATTTGGGTACGGTAATGTGCAGAAAGACACAAGCCGGAGCAAAATCGTGCAAGGGAGTGCGTTTTCAGCGAGAAATGGGTCAATTCGGGCTGTAATTGTTGAACCGTCGCCGATATCGTCAAAGTCTCGACGGAAATGTGCGATTTGGGTCCGACATAGGTCAGAACGACCCAAACCGGAGCAAAATCGTGCAAGGGAGTGCGTTTTCAGCGAGAAATGTGTCAATTCGGGCTGTAATTGTTAAACCGTCACTCATATCGTCACACTCTCGACGGAAATGTGCTATTTGGGTACGGTAAAGAGCAGAACGACACAAACCGGAGCAAAATCGTACAAGGGAGTGCGTTTTTAGCGAGAAATGTGTCAAATCGGGCTGTAATTGTTAAACGGTCGCTGATATCGTCAAACTCTCGACGGCAATGTGCTACCTGGGTCCGAAATAGTGCAAAACGACACAAACCAGAGCAAAATCATACAAGGGAGTGCGTTTTCAGCGAGAAATGGGTCAAATCGGGCTGTAACTGTTAAACCGTCACTGATATCGTCAAAGTCTCGACGGAAATGTGCTATTTCGGTCCGACATAGGTCAGAACGACACATACCGGAGCAAAATCGTGCAAGGGAGTGCGTTTTCAGCGAGAAATGGGTCAAATCGGGCTGTAATTGTTGAACCGTCACTGATATCGTCAATGCCTCGACGGAAATGTGCTATTTGTGTCCGATATAGTGCAGAACGACACAAACCGGAGCAAAATCGTGCAAGGGAGTGCGTTTTCAGCGAGGAATGCGACAAATCCGGCGGTAATTGTTAAACCGTCACTGATATCGTCAAAGTCTCGACGGAAATGTGCTATTTGGGTCCGATATAGTGCAGAACAACCCAAACCGGAGCAAAATCGTGCAAGGGAGTGCGTTTTCAGTGAGAAATGGGTCAAATCGGGCTGTAATTGTTGAACCCTCGCTGATATCGTCAAAGTCTCGACGGAAATGTGCTACTTGGTCCCGGTATAGTGCAGAACGATCCAAACCGGAGCAAAATCGTGCAAGGGAGTGCGTTTTCAGCTAGAATTGGGTCAAATCGGGCTGTAATTGTTGAACCGTAGCTGATATCGTCAAACACTCGACGGAAATGTGGTATTTGTGTCCGATATAGTGCAGAACGACACAAACCGGAGCAAAATCGTGCAAGGGAGTGCGTTTTCAGCGAGAAATGGGTCAAATCGGGCTGTGATTGTTGAACCGTCGCTGAGATCGTCAAACTCTCGACGGAAATGTGCTATATGGGTCCGATATAGAGCCGAACGACCCAAACCGGAGCCAAATCGTGCAAGGGAGTGGGTTTTCAGCGAGAAATGGGTCAAATCGGGCTGTGATTGTTGAACCGTCACTGATATCGTCAAACTCTCGACGGAAATGTGCTATTTCGGAACGATATCATGCAGGACAACACAAACCGAAGCAAAACCGTGCAAGGGAGAGCGTTTTCAGCGAGAAATGTGTCAAATCGGGCTGTAATTGTAAAACCGTCCCGGATATCGTCAAACTCTCGACGGAAATATGCTATTTGGGTACGATACAGTGCAGACCGATACAAACCGAAGCTAAATCGTGCAAGGAAGTGCGTTCTCAGCGAGAAATGGGTCAAATCGAGCTGTAATTGTTAAACCCACACTGATATCGTCAAAGTCTCGACGGAAATGTGCTATTTGGATCCGATATAGTGCAGAACAACACAAACCGATGCAAAATCGTGCAAGGAGGTGCGTTTACAGCGAGAAATTGGTCAAATCGGGCTGTAATTGTTCAACCGTCACTGATATCGTCAAAGTCTCGACGGAAATGTGCTATCTGGGTCCGATATAGTGTAGAACAACACAAACCGGTGCAAAATCGTGCAAGGAAGTGCGTTTGCAGCGAGAAATGGGTCAAATCGGGCTGTAATTGTTAAACCGACACTGATATCGTCAAACTCTCGACGGAAATGTCCTATTAGGGTCCGATATAGTGCAGAACGAGACAAACCGAAGCAAAATCGTGCAAGGAAGTGCGTTTTCAGCGAGAAATGGGTCAAATCCTGGCTTTAATTGTTGAACCGTCGCTGATATCGTCAAACTCTCGGCGGAAATGTGCTATATGTGCCGATATAGTGCAGAACGACACAAACCGGAGCAGAATCGTGCAAGGGAGTGCGCTTTCAGCAAGAAATGGGTCAAATCGGGCTGTAATTGTTGAACCGCCGCTGAGATCGTCAATGTCTTGACGAAAATGTGCTATTTGGGACCGATATAGTGCAGAACGAGACAAAACGAAGCAAAATCGTGCAAGGAAGTGCGTTTTCAGCGAGAAATGGGTCAAATCCTGGCTGTAATTGTTGAACCGTCGCTGATATCGTCAAACTCTCGGCGGAAATGTGCTATATGTGCCGATATAGTGCAGAACGACACAAACCGGAGCAGAATCGCGCAAGGGAGTGCGCTTTCAGCGAGAAATGGGTCAAATCAGGCTGTAATTGTTAAACCGTCACTTACATCGTCAAACTCTCGAAGGAAATGAGCTATTTGGGTCCGATGTAGTGCAGAACAACACAAACCGACGCAAAATCGTGCAAAGAAGTGCGTTTACAGCGAGAAATGGGTCAAATCGGGCTGTAATTGTTGAACCGTCGCTGAGATCGTCAAACTCCCGACGGAGATGTGCCATATTGTTCCGATATAGTGCAGAACGACCCAAACCGGAGCAAAATCGTGCAAGGGAGTGCGTTTTCAGCGAGAAATGTGTCAAATCGGGCTGTAATTATTAAACCGCCACTGATATCGTCATTTCTCGACGGAAATGTGCTATTTGGGTACGAGACAGTGCAGACCGATACAAACCGAAGCTAAATCGTGCAAGGAAGTGCGTTTACAGCGAGAAATCGGTCAAATCGGGCTGTGATTGTTGAACCGTCGCTGATATCGTCAAACTCTCGTCGGAAATGTGCTATTTGAGTCCGATATAGTGCAGAACGACACAAACCGGAGCAAAATCGTGCATGGGAGTGCGTTTTCAGCGAGAAATGGGTCAAATCGGGCTGCGATTGTTGAACCGTCGCTGAGATCGTCAAACTCTCGACGGCAATGTGCTATATGGGTCCGACGTAGTGCAGAACGACCCAAACCGGAGGCAAATCGTGCAAGGGAGTGCGTTTTCAGCGAGAAATGGGCCAAATCGGGCTGTAATTGTTCAACCGTCACTGATATCGTCAAAGTCTCGACGGAAATGTGCTATCTGGGTCCGATATAGTGTAGAACAACACAAGCCGGTGCAAAATCGTGCAAGGAAGTGCGTTTACAGCGAGAAATGTGTCAAATCGGGCTGTGATTGTTGAACCGTCGCTGATATCGTCAAACTCTCGTCGGAAATGTGCTATTTGGGTCCGATATAGTGCAGGACAACACAAACCCGAGCAAAATCGTGCAAGGGAGTGCGTTTTCAGCGAGAAATGGGTCAAATCGGGGTGTAATTGTTAAACCGACACTGATATCGTCAAACTCTCGACGGAAATGTGCTATTTGGGTTCGATATAGTGCAAAACGACCCAAACCGGAGTAAAATCGTGCAAGGGAGTGCGTTTTCAGCGAGAAATGTGTCAAATCGGGCTGTAATTGTTGAACCGTCACTGATATCGCCTAACGCTCGACGGAAATGTGCTATTTGGGACCGATATAGTGCGGAACGAGACAAACCGAAGCAAAATCGTGCAAGGAAGTGCGTTTACTGCGAGAAATGGGTCAAATCGGGCTGTAATTGTTAAACCGTCACTGATATCGTCAAACTCTCGACGGAAATGTGCTATTTGGGTTCGATATAGTGCAGAACGACCCAAACCGGAGTAAAATCGTGCAAGGGAGTGCGTTTTCAGCGAGAAATGTGTCAAATCGGGCTGTGATTGTTGAACCGTCGCTGAGATCGTCAAACTCCCGACGGAGATGTGCCATATTGTTCCGATATAGTGCAGAACGACCCAAACCGGAGCAAAATCGTGCAAGGGAGTGCGTTTTCAGCGAGAAATGTGTCAAATCGGGCTGTAATTATTAAACCGCCACTGATATCGTCATTTCTCGACGGAAATGTGCTATTTGGGTACGAGACAGTGCAGACCGATACAAACCGAAGCTAAATCGTGCAAGGAAGTGCGTTTACAGCGAGAAATCGGTCAAATCGGGCTGTGATTGTTGAACCGTCGCTGATATCGTCAAACTCTCGTCGGAAATGTGCTATTTGAGTCCGATATAGTGCAGAACGACACAAACCGGAGCAAAATCGTGCATGGGAGTGCGTTTTCAGCGAGAAATGGGTCAAATCGGGCTGCGATTGTTGAACCGTCGCTGAGATCGTCAAACTCTCGACGGCAATGTGCTATATGGGTCCGACGTAGTGCAGAACGACCCAAACCGGAGGCAAATCGTGCAAGGGAGTGCGTTTTCAGCGAGAAATGGGCCAAATCGGGCTGTAATTGTTCAACCGTCACTGATATCGTCAAAGTCTCGACGGAAATGTGCTATCTGGGTCCGATATAGTGTAGAACAACACAAGCCGGTGCAAAATCGTGCAAGGAAGTGCGTTTACAGCGAGAAATGTGTCAAATCGGGCTGTGATTGTTGAACCGTCGCTGATATCGTCAAACTCTCGTCGGAAATGTGCTATTTGGGTCCGATATAGTGCAGGACAACACAAACCCGAGCAAAATCGTGCAAGGGAGTGCGTTTTCAGCGAGAAATGGGTCAAATCGGGGTGTAATTGTTAAACCGACACTGATATCGTCAAACTCTCGACGGAAATGTGCTATTTGGGTTCGATATAGTGCAAAACGACCCAAACCGGAGTAAAATCGTGCAAGGGAGTGCGTTTTCAGCGAGAAATGTGTCAAATCGGGCTGTAATTGTTGAACCGTCACTGATATCGCCTAACGCTCGACGGAAATGTGCTATTTGGGACCGATATAGTGCGGAACGAGACAAACCGAAGCAAAATCGTGCAAGGAAGTGCGTTTACTGCGAGAAATGGGTCAAATCGGGCTGTAATTGTTAAACCGTCACTGATATCGTCAAACTCTCGACGGAAATGTGCTATTTGGGTTCGATATAGTGCAGAACGACCCAAACCGGAGTAAAATCGTGCAAGGGAGTGCGTTTTCAGCGAGAAATGTGTCAAATCGGGCTGTGATTGTTGAACCGTCGCTGAGATCGTCAAACTCTCGACGGAAATGTGCTATATGGGTCCGATATAGTGCAGAACGACGCAAAACGGAGCCAAATCGTGCAAGGGAGTGCGTTTTCAGCGAGAAATGGGTCAAATCGGGCTGTAATTGTTAAACCGTCGCTGATATCGTCAAACTCTCGGCGGAAATGTGCTATATGTGCCGATATAGTGCAGAACGACACAAACCGGAGCAGAATCGCGCAAGGGAGTGCGCTTTCAGCGAGAAATGGGTCAAATCAGGCTGTAATTGTTAAACCGTCACTTACATCGTCAAACTCTCGAAGGAAATGAGCTATTTGGGTCCGATGTAGTGCAGAACAACACAAACCGACGCAAAATCGTGCAAAGAAGTGCGTTTACAGCGAGAAATGGGTCAAATCGGGCTGTAATTGTTGAACCGTCGCTGAGATCGTCAAACTCCCGACGGAGATGTGCCATATTGTTCCGATATAGTGCAGAACGACCCAAACCGGAGCAAAATCGTGCAAGGGAGTGCGTTTTCAGCGAGAAATGTGTCAAATCGGGCTGTAATTATTAAACCGCCACTGATATCGTCATTTCTCGACGGAAATGTGCTATTTGGGTACGAGACAGTGCAGACCGATACAAACCGAAGCTAAATCGTGCAAGGAAGTGCGTTTACAGCGAGAAATCGGTCAAATCGGGCTGTGATTGTTGAACCGTCGCTGATATCGTCAAACTCTCGTCGGAAATGTGCTATTTGAGTCCGATATAGTGCAGAACGACACAAACCGGAGCAAAATCGTGCATGGGAGTGCGTTTTCAGCGAGAAATGGGTCAAATCGGGCTGCGATTGTTGAACCGTCGCTGAGATCGTCAAACTCTCGACGGCAATGTGCTATATGGGTCCGAC
Source organism: Osmia lignaria lignaria (assembly GCF_051020975.1). Lineage (NCBI taxonomy): Eukaryota > Metazoa > Arthropoda > Insecta > Hymenoptera > Megachilidae > Osmia > Osmia lignaria. The sequence continues at coordinate 15,928 of NW_027478322.1, read as the reverse complement.
GTAGTGCAGAACGACCCAAACCGGAGGCAAATCGTGCAAGGGAGTGCGTTTTCAGCGAGAAATGGGCCAAATCGGGCTGTAATTGTTCAACCGTCACTGATATCGTCAAAGTCTCGACGGAAATGTGCTATCTGGGTCCGATATAGTGTAGAACAACACAAGCCGGTGCAAAATCGTGCAAGGAAGTGCGTTTACAGCGAGAAATGTGTCAAATCGGGCTGTGATTGTTGAACCGTCGCTGATATCGTCAAACTCTCGTCGGAAATGTGCTATTTGGGTCCGATATAGTGCAGGACAACACAAACCCGAGCAAAATCGTGCAAGGGAGTGCGTTTTCAGCGAGAAATGGGTCAAATCGGGGTGTAATTGTTAAACCGACACTGATATCGTCAAACTCTCGACGGAAATGTGCTATTTGGGTTCGATATAGTGCAAAACGACCCAAACCGGAGTAAAATCGTGCAAGGGAGTGCGTTTTCAGCGAGAAATGTGTCAAATCGGGCTGTAATTGTTGAACCGTCACTGATATCGCCTAACGCTCGACGGAAATGTGCTATTTGGGACCGATATAGTGCGGAACGAGACAAACCGAAGCAAAATCGTGCAAGGAAGTGCGTTTACTGCGAGAAATGGGTCAAATCGGGCTGTAATTGTTAAACCGTCACTGATATCGTCAAACTCTCGACGGAAATGTGCTATTTGGGTTCGATATAGTGCAGAACGACCCAAACCGGAGTAAAATCGTGCAAGGGAGTGCGTTTTCAGCGAGAAATGTGTCAAATCGGGCTGTGATTGTTGAACCGTCGCTGAGATCGTCAAACTCTCGACGGAAATGTGCTATATGGGTCCGATATAGTGCAGAACGACGCAAAACGGAGCCAAATCGTGCAAGGGAGTGCGTTTTCAGCGAGAAATGGGTCAAATCGGGCTGTAATTGTTAAACCGTCGCTGATATCGTCAATGTCTTGACGAAAATGTGCTATTTGGGTCCGATATAGTACAGAACAACACAAACCGGAGCAAAATCGTGCAAGCGAGTGCGTTTTCAGCGATAAATGCGTCAAATCGGGCTGTAATTGTTAAACCGTCGCTGATATCGTCAAAGTCTCGACGGAAATGTGCTATTTGGGTCCGATATAGTGCAGAACAACACAAACAGGAGCAAAATCGGGCAAGGGAGTGCGTTTACAGCGAGAAATGGGACATGGGGCTGTAATGTTGAACCGTCGCTGATATCGCCTAACTCTCGACGGAAATGTGCTATTTGGGACCGATATAGTGCAGACCGATACAAACCGAAGCTAAATCGTGCAAGGAAGTGCGTTTACAGCGAGAAATGGGTCAAATCGGGCTGTGATCGTTGAACCGTCGCTGATATCGTCAAACTCTCGTCGGAAATGTGCTATTTGGGTCCGATATAGTGCAGAACGACCCAAACCGGAGCAAAATCGTGCAAGGGAGTGCGCTTTCAGCGAGAAATGGGTCAAATCGGGCTGTAATTGTTGAACCGTCGCTGAGATCGTCAATGTCTTGACGAAAATGTGCTATTTCGGACCGATATAGTGCAGAACGAGACAAACCGAAGCAAAATCGTGCAAGGAAGTGCGTTTTCAGCGAGAAATGGGTCAAATCCTTGCTGTAATTGTTGAACCGTCGCTGATATCGTCAAACTCTCGGCGGAAATGTGCTATTTGTGCCGATATAGTGCAGAACGACACAAACCGGAGCAGAATCGTGCAAGGGAGTGCGCTTTCAGCGAGAAATGGGTCAAATCGGGCTGTAATTGTTAAACCGTCACTTACATCGTCAAACTCTCGAAGGAAATGAGCTATTTGGGTCCGATATAGTGCAGAACAACACAAACCGACGCAAAATCGTGCAAGGAAGTGCGTTTACAGCGAGAAATGAGTCAAATCGGGCTGTAATTGTTGAACCGTCGCTGAGATCGTCAAATTCCCGTCGGAGATGTGCCATATTGTTCCGATATAGTGCAGAACGACCCAAACCGGAGCAAAATCGTGCAAGGGAGTGCGTTTTCAGCGAGAAATGTGTCAAATCGGGCTGTAATTATTAAACCGCCACTGATATCGTCATTTCTCGACGGAAATGTGCTATTTGGGTACGATATAGTACAGAACGATAAAAACCGGAGCAAAATCGTGCAAGGGAGTGCGTTTTCAGCTCGAAATGGGTCAAATCGGGCTGTAATTGTTAAACCCACACTGATATCGTCAAAGTCTCGACGGAAATGTGCTATTTGGGTCCGATATAGTGCAGAACAACACAAACCGACGCAAAATCGTGCAAGGAGGTGCGTTTACAGCGAGAAATTGGTCAAATCGGGCTGTAATTGTTGAACCGTCGCTGAGATCGTCAAACTCCCGACGGAGATGTGCCATATTGGTCCGATATAGTGCAGAACGACCCAAGCCGGAGCAAAATCGTGCAAGGGAGTGCGTTTTCAGCGAGAAATGGGTCAAATCGGGCTGTAATTGTAAATCCGTCACTGATATCGTCAAACTCTCGACGGAAATATGCTATTTGGGTACGATACAGTGCAGACCGATACAAACCGAAGCTAAATCGTGCAAGGAAGTGCGTTTACAGCGAGAAATGGGTCAAATCGGGCTGTGATTGTTGAACCGCCGCTGATATCGTCAAACTCTCGACGGAAATGTGCTATTTGGGTCCGATATAGTGCAGAACCACACAAACCGGAGCAAAATCGTCCAAGGAAGTGCGTTTACAGCGAGAAATGGGTCAAATCGGGCTGTGATTGTTGAACCGTCGTTGAGATCGTCTAACTCCCGACGGAGATGTGCTATATGGGTCCGATATAGTGCAGAACGACCCAAACCGGAGCAAAATCGTGCAAGGGAGTGCGCCTTCAGCGAGAAATGGGTACAATCGGGCTGTAATTGTTGAACCGTCGCTGATATCGTCAAACTCTCGACGGAAACGTGCTATTTGGGTACGATATAGTGCAGAACGACACAAACCGAAACAAAATCGTGCAAGGCAGTGCGTTCTCAGCGAGAAATGAGTCAAATCGGGCTGTGATTGTGGAACCGTCGCTGAAATCGTCAAACTCTCGACGGAAATGAGCTATTTGCGTACGATATAGTGCAGAACGACACAAACCGGACCAAAATCGTGCAAGGGAGTGCGTTTTCAGCGAGAGATGTGTCAAATCGGGCTGTAATTGTTGAACCGTCGCTGATATTGTCAAACTCTCGACGGAAATGTGCTATTTGGATACGATATAGTGCAGAACGACACAAACCGGAGCAAAATCGTGCAAAGGAGTACGTTTTCAGCGAGAAATGGGTCAAATCGGGCTGTAATTGTTAAACCGTCACTGATATCGTCGAACTCTCGACGGAAATGTGCTATTTGGGTCCGAAATAGTGCAAAACGACACAAACCGGAGCAAAATTGTGCAAGGGAGTGCGTTTTCAGCGAGAAATGGGTCAAATCGGGCTGTAATTGTTGAACCGTCGCTGATATCGTCAAACTCTCGACGGAAATGTGCTATATGGGTCCGATATAGTGCAGAACGATCCAAACCGATGCAAAATCGTGCAAGGGAGTGCGCCTTCAGCGAGAAATGGGTACAATCGGGCTGTAATTGTGAACCGTCGCTGATATCGTCAAACTCTCGACGGAAACGTGCTATTTGGGTACGATATAGTGCAGAACGACACAAACCGAAACAAAATCGTTGCAAGGCAGTGCGTTCTCAGCGAGAAATGAGTCAAATCGGGCTGTGATTGTGGAACCGTCGCTGAAATCGTCAAACTCTCGACGGAAATGAGCTATTTGCGTACGATATAGTGCAGAACGACACAAACCGGACCAAAATCGTGCAAGGGAGTGCGTTTTCAGCGAGAGATGTGTCAAATCGGGCTGTAATTGTTGAACCGTCGCTGATATTGTCAAACTCTCGACGGAAATGTGCTATTTGGATACGATATAGTGCAGAACGACACAAACCGGAGCAAAATCGTGCAAAGGAGTACGTTTTCAGCGAGAAATGGGTCAAATCGGGCTGTAATTGTTGAACCGTCGCTGATATCGTCAAACTCTCGACGGAAATGTGCTATATGGGTCCGATATAGTGCAGAACGATCCAAACCGGTGCAAAATCGTGCAAGGGAGTGCGTTTTCAGCGAGAAATGGGTCAAATCGGGCTGTAATTGTTAAACCGACACTGATATCGTCAAACTCTCGACGGAAATGTGCTATTTGGGTTCGATATAGTGCAAAACGACCCAAACCGGAGTAAAATCGTGCAAGGGAGTGCGTTTTCAGCGAGAAATGTGTCAAATCGGGCTGTAATTGTTGAACCGTCACTGATATCGCCTAACTCTCGACGGAAATGTGCTATTTGGGACCGATATAGTGCGGAACGAGACAAACCGAAGCAAAATCGTGCAAGGAAGTGCGTTTACTGCGAGAAATGGGTCAAATCGGGCTGTAATTGTTAAACCGTCACTGATATCGTCAAACTCTCGACGGAAATGTGCTATTTGGGTTCGATATAGTGCAGAACGACCCAAACCGGAGTAAAATCGTGCAAGGGAGTGCGTTTTCAGCGAGAAATGTGTCAAATCGGGCTGTGATTGTTGAACCGTCGCTGAGATCGTCAAACTCTCGACGGAAATGTGCTATATGGGTCCGATATAGTGCAGAACGACGCAAAACGGAGCCAAATCGTGCAAGGGAGTGCGTTTTCAGCGAGAAATGGGTCAAATCGGGCTGTAATTGTTAAACCGTCGCTGATATCGTCAATGTCTTGACGAAAATGTGCTATTTGGGTCCGATATAGTACAGAACAACACAAACCGGAGCAAAATCGTGCAAGCGAGTGCGTTTTCAGCGATAAATGCGTCAAATCGGGCTGTAATTGTTAAACCGTCGCTGATATCGTCAAAGTCTCGACGGAAATGTGCTATTTGGGTCCGATATAGTGCAGAACAACACAAACAGGAGCAAAATCGGGCAAGGGAGTGCGTTTACAGCGAGAAATGGGACATCGGGCTGTAATGTTGAACCGTCGCTGATATCGCCTAACTCTCGACGGAAATGTGCTATTTGGGACCGATATAGTGCAGACCGATACAAACCGAAGCTAAATCGTGCAAGGAAGTGCGTTTACAGCGAGAAATGGGTCAAATCGGGCTGTGATCGTTGAACCGTCGCTGATATCGTCAAACTCTCGTCGGAAATGTGCTATTTGGGTCCGATATAGTGCAGAACGACCCAAACCGGAGCAAAATCGTGCAAGGGAGTGCGCTTTCAGCGAGAAATGGGTCAAATCGGGCTGTAATTGTTGAACCGTCGCTGAGATCGTCAATGTCTTGACGAAAATGTGCTATTTCGGACCGATATAGTGCAGAACGAGACAAACCGAAGCAAAATCGTGCAAGGAAGTGCGTTTTCAGCGAGAAATGGGTCAAATCCTTGCTGTAATTGTTGAACCGTCGCTGATATCGTCAAACTCTCGGCGGAAATGTGCTATTTGTGCCGATATAGTGCAGAACGACACAAACCGGAGCAGAATCGTGCAAGGGAGTGCGCTTTCAGCGAGAAATGGGTCAAATCGGGCTGTAATTGTTAAACCGTCACTTACATCGTCAAACTCTCGAAGGAAATGAGCTATTTGGGTCCGATATAGTGCAGAACAACACAAACCGACGCAAAATCGTGCAAGGAAGTGCGTTTACAGCGAGAAATGGGTCAAATCGGGCTGTAATTGTTGAACCGTCGCTGAGATCGTCAAATTCCCGTCGGAGATGTGCCATATTGTTCCGATATAGTGCAGAACGACCCAAACCGGAGCAAAATCGTGCAAGGGAGTGCGTTTTCAGCGAGAAATGTGTCAAATCGGGCTGTAATTATTAAACCGCCACTGATATCGTCATTTCTCGACGGAAATGTGCTATTTGGGTACGATATAGTACAGAACGATAAAAACCGGAGCAAAATCGTGCAAGGGAGTGCGTTTTCAGCGAGAAATGAGTCAAATCGGGCTGTAATTGTTAAACCCACACTGATATCGTCAAAGTCTCGACGGAAATGTGCTATTTGGGTCCGATATAGTGCAGAACAACACAAACCGACGCAAAATCGTGCAAGGAGGTGCGTTTACAGCGAGAAATTGGTCAAATCGGGCTGTGATTGTTGAACCGCCGCTGATATCGTCAAACTCTCGACGGAAATGTGCTATTTGGGTCCGATATAGTGCAGAACCACACAAACCGGAGCAAAATCGTCCAAGGAAGTGCGTTTACAGCGAGAAATGGGTCAAATCGGACTGTGATTGTTGAACCGTCGTTGAGATCGTCTAACTCCCGACGGAGATGTGCTATATGGGTCCGATATAGTGCAGAACGACCCAAACCGGAGCAAAATCGTGCAAGGGAGTGCGCCTTCAGCGAGAAATGGGTACAATCGGGCTGTAATTGTTGAACCGTCGCTGATATCGTCAAACTCTCGACGGAAACGTGCTATTTGGGTACGATATAGTGCAGAACGACACAAACCGAAACAAAATCGTGCAAGGCAGTGCGTTCTCAGCGAGAAATGAGTCAAATCGGGCTGTGATTGTGGAACCGTCGCTGAAATCGTCAAACTCTCGACGGAAATGAGCTATTTGCGTACGATATAGTGCAGAACGACACAAACCGGACCAAAATCGTGCAAGGGAGTGCGTTTTCAGCGAGAGATGTGTCAAATCGGGCTGTAATTGTTGAACCGTCGCTGATATTGTCAAACTCTCGACGGAAATGTGCTATTTGGATACGATATAGTGCAGAACGACACAAACCGGAGCAAAATCGTGCAAAGGAGTACGTTTTCAGCGAGAAATGGGTCAAATCGGGCTGTAATTGTTAAACCGTCACTGACATCGTCAACCTCTCGACGGAGATGTGCTATTTGTGTACGATATAGTGCAGAACGACACAAACCGGAGCAAAATCGTGCAAGGGAGTGCGTTTTCAGCGAGAAATGGGTCAAATCGGGCTGTAATTGTTGAACCGTCGCTGATATCGTCAAACTCTCGACGGAAATGTGCTATTTGGGTCCGATATAACGCAGAACGACACAAACCGGAGCAAAATCGTGCATGGGAGCGCGTTTTCAGCGAGAAATGGGTCAAATCGGGCTGCGATTGTTGAACCGTCGCTGAGATCGTCAAACTCCCGACGGAAATGTGCTATATGGGTCCGACGTAGTGCAGAACAACCCAAACCGGAGGCAAATCGTGCAAGGGAGTGCGTTTTCAGCGAGAAATGGGCCAAATCGGGCTGGAATTGTTCAAACCGTCACTGATATCGTCAAACCCTCGACGGAAATATGCTATTTGGGTACGATACAGTGCAGACCGATACAAACCGAAGCTGAATCGTGCAAGGAAGCGCGTACAGCGAGAAAAGGGTCAAATCGGGCTGTGATTGTTGAACCGTCGCTGATATCGTCAAACTCTCGTCGGAAATGTGCTATTTGGGTCCGATATAGTGCAGAACGACACAAACCGGAGCAAAATCGTGCATGGGAGTGCGTTTTCAGCGAGAAATGCGTCAAATCGGGCTGCGATTGTTGAACCGTCGCTGAGGTCGTCAAACTCTCGACGGAAATGTGCTATATGGGTCCGACGTAGTGCAGAACGACCCAAACCGGAGGCAAATCGTGCAAGGGAGTGCGTTTTCAGCGAGAAATGGGCCAAATCGGGCTGTAATTGTTCAACCGTCACTGATATCGTCAAAGTCTCGACGGAAATGTGCTATCTGGGTCCGATATAGTGTAGAACAACACAAACCGGTGCAAAATCGTGCAAGGAAGTGCGTTTGCAGCGAGAAATGGGTCAAATCGGGCTGTAATTGTTAAACCGACACTGATATCGTCAAACTCTCGACGGAAATGACCTATTTGGGTCCGATATAGTGCAGAACGAGACAAACCGAAGCTAAATCGTGCAAGGAAGTGCGTTTACAGCGAGAAATGGGTCAAATCGGGCTGTGATTGTTGAACCGTCGCTGATATCGTCAAACTCTCGTCGGAAATGTGCTATTTGGGTCCGATATAGTGCAGGACAACACAAACGGGAGCAAAATCGTGCAAGGGAGTGCGTTTTCAGCGAGAAATGGGTCAAATCGGGCTGTAATTGTTAAACCGATACTGATATCGTCAAACTCTCGACGGAAATGTCCTATTTGGGTCCGATATAGTGCAGAACGACACAAACCGAAGCAAAATCGTACAAGGAAGTGCGTTTACAGCGAGAAATGTGTCAAATCGGGCTGTAATTGTTAAACCGTCACTGATATCGTCAAACTCTCGACGGAAATGTGCTATTTGGGTTCGATATAGTGCAAAACGACCCAAACCGGAGTAAAATCGTGCAAGGTAGTGCGTTTTCAGCGAGAAATTGGTCAAATCGGGCTGTAATTGTTGAACCGTCGCTGATATCGTCAAAGTCTCGACGAAAATGTGCTATTTGGGTCCGATATAGTACAGAACAACACAAACCGGAACAAAATCGTGCAAGGGAGTGCGTTTTCAGCGAGAAATGGGTCAAATCGGGCTGTAATTGTTAAACCGTCACTGATATCGTCAACCTCTCGACGGAAATGTGCTATTTGAGTACGATATAGTGCAGAACGACACAAACCGGAGCAAAATCGTGCAAGGGAGTGCGTTTTCAGCGAGAAATGGGTCAAATCGGGCTGTGATTGTTGAACCGTCGCTGATATCGTCAAACTCTCGTCGGAAATGTGCTATTTGGGTCCGATATAGTGCAGAACGACACAAACCGGAGCAAAATCGTGCATGGGAGCGCGTTTTCAGCGAGAAATGGGTCAAATCGGGCTGCGATTGTTGAACCGTCGCTGAGATCGTCAAACTCCCGACGGAAATGTGCTATATGGGTCCGACGTAGTGCAGAACAACCCAAACCGGAGGCAAATCGTGCAAGGGAGTGCGTTTTCAGCGAGAAATGGGCCAAATCGGGCTGGAATTGTTCAACCGTCACTGATATCGTCAAACTCTCGACGGAAATATGCTATTTGGGTACGATACAGTGCAGACCGATACAAACCGAAGCTGAATCGTGCAAGGAAGCGCGTACAGCTAGAAAAGGGTCAAATCGGGCTGTGATTGTTGAACCGTCGCTGATATCGTCAAACTCTCGTCGGAAATGTGCTATTTGGGTCCGATATAGTGCAGAACGACACAAACCGGAGCAAAATCGTGCATGGGAGTGCGTTTTCAGCGAGAAATGGGTCAAATCGGGCTGCGATTGTTGAACCGTCGCTGAGGTCGTCAAACTCTCGACGGAAATGTGCTATATGGGTCCGACGTAGTGCAGAACGACCCAAACCGGAGGCAAATCGTACAAGGGAGTGCGTTTTCAGCGAGAAATGGGCCAAATCGGGCTGTAATTGTTCAACCGTCACTGATATCGTCAAAGTCTCGACGGAAATGTGCTATCTGGGTCCGATATAGTGTAGAACAACACAAACCGGTGCAAAATCGTGCAAGGAAGTGCGTTTGCAGCGAGAAATGGGTCAAATCGGGCTGTAATTGTTAAAGCGACACTGATATCGTCAAACTCTCGACGGAAATGTCCTATTTGGGTCGGATATAGTGCAGAACGAGACAAACCGAAGCTAAATCGTGCAAGGAAGTGCGTTTACAGCGAGAAATGGGTCAAATCGGGCTGTGATTGTTGAACCGTCGCTGATATCGTCAAACTCTCGTCGGAAATGTGCTATTTGGGTCCGATATAGTGCAGGACAACACAAACGGGAGCAAAATCGTGCAAGGGAGTGCGTTTTCAGCGAGAAATGGGTCAAATCGGGCTGTAATTGTTAAACCGATACTGATATCGTCAAACTCTCGACGGAAATGTCCTATTTGGGTCCGATATAGTGCAGAACGACACAAACCGAAGCAAAATCGTGCAAGGAAGTGCGTTTACAGCGAGAAATGTGTCAAATCGGGCTGTAATTGTTAAAGCGACACTGATATCGTCAAACTCTCGACGGAAATGTCCTATTTGGGTCCGATATAGTGCAGAACGAGACAAACCGAAGCTAAATCGTGCAAGGAAGTGCGTTTACAGCGAGAAATGGGTCAAATCGGGCTGTGATTGTTGAACCGTCGCTGATATCGTCAAACTCTCGTCGGAAATGTGCTATTTGGGTCCGATATAGTGCAGGACAACACAAACGGGAGCAAAATCGTGCAAGGGAGTGCGTTTTCAGCGAGAAATGGGTCAAATCGGGCTGTGATTTTTGAACCGTCGCTGAGATCGTCAAACTCTCGACGGAAATGTGCTATATGGGTCCGATATAGTGCAAAACGACGCAAACCGGAGCCAAATCGTGCAAGGGAGTGCGTTTTCAGCGAGAAATGGGTCAAATCGGGCTGTAATTGTTAAACCGTCACTGATATCGTCAAAGTCTCGACGGAAATGAGCTACTTGGATCCGATACAGTGCGGAACAACACAAACCGGAGCAAAATCGTGCAAGGAAGTGCGTTTACAGCGAGAAATGGGTCAAATCGGGCTGTGATTGTTGAACCGTCGCTGATATCGTCAAACGCTCGACGGAAATGTGCTATATGGGTCCGACGTAGTGCAGAACGACCCAAACCGGAGGCAAATCGTGCAAGGGAGTGCGTTTTCAGCGAGAAATGGGCCAAATCGGGCTGTAATTGTTCAACCGTCACTGATATCGTCAAAGTCTCGACGGAAATGTGCTACATGGGTCCGAAGTAGTGCAGAACGACACAAACCGGAGCAGAATCGTGCAAGGAAGTGCGTTTACAGCAAGAAATGGGTCAAATCGGGCTGTCATTGTTGAACCGTCGCTGAGATCGTCAAACTCCCGACGGAGATGTGCCATATTGTTCCGATATAGTGCAGAACGACCCAAACCGGAGCAAAATCGTGCAAGGGAGTGCGTTTTCAGCGAGAAATGGGTCAAATCGGGCTGTAATTGTTAAACCGTCACTGATGTCGTCAAAGTCTCAACGGAAATGTGCTACATGGGTCCGAAGTAGTGCAGAACGACCCAAACCGGAGCAAAATCGTGCAAGGGAGTGCGTTCTCAGCGAGAAATGTGTCAAATCGGGCTGTAATTGTTAAACCGACACTGATATCGTCAAAGTCTCGACGGAAATGAGCTACTTGGGGCCGATACAGTGCAGAACAACACAAACCAGAGCAAAATCGTGCAAGGGAGTGCGTTTTCAGCTAGAAATGGGCCAAATCGGGCTGTGATTGTTCAACCGTCACTGATATCGTCAAAGTCTCGACGGAAATGTGCTATCTGGGTCCGATATAGTGTAGAACAACACAAACCGGTGCAAAATCGTGCAAGGGAGTGCGTTTTCAGCGAGAAATGTGTCAAATCGGGCTGTGATTTTTGAACCGTCGCTGAGATCGTCAAACTCTCGACGGAAATGTGCTATATGGGTCCGATATAGTGCAAAACGACGCAAACCGGAGCCAAATCGTGCAAGGGAGTGCGTTTTCAGCGAGAAATGGGCCAAATCGGGCTGTAATTGTTCAACCGTCACTGATATCGTCAAAGTCTCGACGGAAATGTGCTATCTGGGTCCGATATAGTGTAGAACAACACAAACCGGTGCAAAATCGTGCAAGGAAGTGCGTTTACAGCGAGAAATGGGTCAAATCGGGCTGTAATTGTTAAACCGACACTGATATCGTCAAAGTCTCGACGGAAATGTGCTATCTGGGTCCGATATAGTGTAGAACAACACAAACCGGAGCAAAATCGTGCAAGGGAGTGCCTTTTCAGCGAGAAATGGGCCAAATCGGGCTGTAATTGTTCAACCGTCACTGATATCGTCAAAGTCTCGACGGAAATGTGCTATCTGGGTCCGATATAGTGTAGAACAACACAAACCGGTGCAAAATCGTGCAAGGGAGTGCGTTTTCAGCGAGAAATGGGTCAAATCGGGCTGTAATTGCTAAACCGTCACTGATGTCGTCAAAGTCTCAACGGAAATGTGCTACATGGGTCCGAAGTAGTGCAGAACGACACAAACCGGAGCAGAATCGTGCAAGGAAGTGCGTTTACAGCAAGAAATGGGTCAAATCGGGCTGTAATTGTTGAACCGTCGCTGAGATCGTCAAACTCCCGACGGAGATGTGCCATATTGTTCCGATATAGTGCAGAACGACCCAAACCGGAGCAAAATCGTGCAAGGGAGTGAGTTTTCAGCGAGAAATGGGTCAAATCGGGCTGTAATTGTTAAACCGTCACTGATATCGTCAAAGTCTCGACGGAAATGTGCTATCTGGGTCCGATATAGTGTAGAACAACACAAACCGGAGCAAAATCGTGCAAGGGAGTGCCTTTTCACCGAGAAATGGGCCAAATCGGGCTGTAATTGTTCAACCGTCACTGATATCGTCAAAGTCTCGACGGAAATGTGCTATCTGGGTCCGATATAGTGTAGAACAACACAAACCGGTGCAAAATCGTGCAAGGAAGTGCGTTTACAGCGAGAAATGGTTCAAATCGGGCTGTAATTGTTAAACCGACACTGATATCGTCAAAGTCTCGACGGAAATGAGCTACTTGGGTCCGATACAGTGCAGAACAACACAAACCGGAGCAAAATCGTGCAAGGGACTGCGTTTTCAGCGAGAAATGGGCCAAATCGGGCTGTGATTGTTCAACCGTCACTGATATCGTCAAAGTCTCGACGGAAATGTGCTATCTGGGTCCGATATAGTGTAGAACAACAAAAACCGGTGCAAAATCTTGCAAGGAAGTGCGTTTACAGCGAGAAATGGGTCAAATAGGGCTGTGATTGTTGAACCGTCGCTGATATCGTCAAACTCTCGTCGGAAATGTGCTATTTGGGTCCGACATAGTGCAGGACAACACAAACGGAGCAAAATCGTGCAAGGGAGTGCGTTTTCAGCGAGAAATGTGTCAAATCGGGCTGTGATTGTTGAACCGTCGCTGAGATCGTCAAAGTCTCGACGGAAATGAGCTACTTGGGTCCGATACAGTGCGGAACAACACAAACCGGAGCAAAATCGTGCAAGGAAGTGCGTTTGCAGCGAGAAATGGGTCAAATCGGGCTGTAACTGTTAAACCGTCACTGATATCGTCAAAGTCTCGACGGAAATGTGCTATTTGGGTCCGATATAGGTCAGAACGACACAAACCGGAGCAAAATCGTGCAAGGGAGTCCGTTTTCAGCGAGAAATGCGTCAAATCGGGCTGTAATTGTTGAACCGTCGCTGATATCGTCAAACTCTCGACGGAAATTTGCTATTTGGGTACGACACAGAGCAGACCGACCCAAACCGGAGCAAAATCGTCCAAGGGAGTGCATTTTCAGCGAGAAATGTGTCAAATCGTGCTGTAATTGTTAAACCGTCACTGATATCGTCAAATTCTCGACGGAAATGTGCTATTTGGGTTCGTTATAGTGCAGAACGACCCAAACCGGAGTTAAATCGTGCAAGGGAGTGCGTTTTCAGCGAGAAATGTGTCAAATCGGGCTGTGATTGTTGAACCGTCGCTGAGATCGTCAAATTCTCGACGGAAATGTGCTATTTGGGTTCGTTATAGTGCAGAACGACCCAAACCCGAGTTAAATCGTGCAAGGGAGTGCGTTTTCAGCGAGAAATGTGTCAAATCGGGCTGTGATTGTTGAACCGTCGCTGAGATCGTCAAACTCTCGACGGAAATGTGCTATATGGGTCCGATATAGTGCAGAACGACGCAAACCGGAGACAAATCGTGCAAGGGAGTGCGTTTTCAGCGAGAAATGGGTCAAATCGGGCTTGTAATTGTTAAACCGTCACTGATATCGTCAAAGTCTCGACGGAAATGAGCTGCTTGGGTCCGATACAGTGCAGAACAACACAAAACAAAGCAAAATCGTGCAAGGGAGTGCGTTTTCAGCGAGAAATGGGCCAAATCGGGCTGTGATTGTTCAACCGTCACTGATATCGTCAAAGTCTCGCCGGAAATGTGCTATCTGGGTCCGATATAGTGTAGTACAACACAAACCGGTGCAAAATCGTGCAAGGAAGTGCGTTTACAGCGAGAAATGTGTCAAATCGGGCTGTGATTGTTGAACCGTCGCTGATATCGTCAAACTCTCGACGGAAATGTGCTATTTGGGTTCGATATAGTGCAGAACGACCCAAACCGGAGTAAAATCGTGCAAGGGAGTGCGTTTTCAGCGAGAATGGGCCAAATCGGGCTGTAATTGTTAAACCGACACTGATATCGCCTAACTCTCGACGGAAATGTGCTATTTGGGACCGATATAGTGCAGACCGATACAAACCGAAGCTAAATCGTGCAAGGAAGTGCGTTTACAGCGAGAAATGGGTCAAATCGGGCTGTGATTGTTGAACCGTCGCTGATATCGTCAAACTCTCGTCGGAAATGTGCTATTTGGGTCCGATATAGTGCAGAACGACCCAAACCGGAGCAAAATCGTGCAAGGGAGTGCGTTCTCAGCGAGAAATGTGTCAAATCGGGCTGTAATTGTTGAACCGTCGCTGAGATCGTCAATGTCTTGACGAAAATGTGCTATTTCGGACCGATATAGTGCAGAACGAGACAAACCGAAGCAAAATCGTGCAAGGAAGTGCGTTTTCAGCGAGAAATGGGTCAAATCCTGGCTGTAATTGTTGAACCGTCGCTGATATCGTCAAACTCTCGGCGGAAATGTGCTATTTGTGCCGATATAGTGCAGAACGACACAAACCGGAGCAGAATCGTGCAAGGAAGTGCGTTTACAGCGAGAAATGGGTCAAATCGGGCTGTAATTGTTCAACCGTCGCTGAGATCGTCAAACTCCCGACGGAGATGTGCCATATTGTTCCGATATAGTGCAGAACGACCCAAACCGGAGCAAAATCGTGCAAGGGAGTGCGTTTTCAGCGAGAAATGGGTCAAATCGGGCTGTAATTGTTAAACCGTCACTGATGTCGTCAAAGTCTCAACGGAAATGTGCTACATGGGTCCGAAGTAGTGCAGAACGACCCAAACCGGAGCAAAATCGTGCAAGGGAGTGCGTTCTCAGCGAGAAATGTGTCAAATCGGGCTGTAATTGTTAAACCGACACTGATATCGTCAAAGTCTCGACGGAAATGAGCTACTTGGGGCCGATACAGTGCAGAACAACACAAACCAGAGCAAAATCGTGCAAGGGAGTGCGTTTTCAGCTAGAAATGGGCCAAATCGGGCTGTGATTGTTCAACCGTCACTGATATCGTCAAAGTCTCGACGGAAATGTGCTATCTGGGTCCGATATAGTGTAGAACAACACAAACCGGTGCAAAATCGTGCAAGGAAGTGCGTTTATAGCGAGAAATGGGTCAAATCGGGCTGTAATTGTTAAACCGACACTGATATCGTCAAAGTCTCGACGGAAATGTGCTATCTGGTCCGATATAGTGTAGAACAACACAAACCGGAGCAAAATCGTGCAAGGGAGTGCCTTTTCAGCGAGAAATGGGCCAAATCGGGCTGTAATTGTTCAACCGTCACTGATATCGTCAAAGTCTCGACGGAAATGTGCTCTCTGGGTCCGATATAGTGTAGAACAACACAAACCGGTGCAAAATCGAGCAAGGGTGTGCGTTTTCAGCGAGAAATGGGTCAAATCGGGCTGTAATTGTTAAACCGTCACTGATGTTGTCAAAGTCTCAACGGAAATGTGCTACATGGGTCCGAAGTAGTGCAGAACGACACAAACCGGAGCAGAATCGTGCAAGGAAGTGCGTTTACAGCAAGAAATGGGTCAAATCGGGCTGTAATTGTTGAACCGTCGCTGAGATCGTCAAACTCCCGACGGAGATGTGCCATATTGTTCCGATATAGTGCAGAACGACCCAAACCGGAGCAAAATCGTGC